>NC_064862.1:86754521-86974008 GCF_024139225.1 Suncus etruscus | reverse complement strand
CAGAGAATGGCACACATCACAAAGAATGAGAATAAACAGTGTTGTTGGGGATGTGGAGAGAAAGGAACTCTTATCCACTGCTGGGGGGAATGCCGTCTAGTTCAACCTTTATGGAAAGCAATATGGAGATTCCTCCAAAAACTGGAAATTGAGCTCCCATACGATCCAGCTATACCACTCCTAGGAATATACCCTAGGAACACAAAAATACAATACAAAAACCCCTTCCTTACACCTATATTCATGGCAGCACTATTTACCATAGCAAGACTGTGGAAACAACCAAGATGCCCTTCAACAGACAAATGGCTAAAACTGTGGTACATATACAGAATGGAATATTATGCAGCTGTCAGGAGAGATGAAGTCATGAAATTTTCCTAAACATGGATGTACACGGAATCTATTATGCTGAGTGAAATAAGTCAGAGAGAGAGAAAAATGCAGAATGGTCTCACTCATCTATGGGTTTTAAGAAAAATGAAAGACATTCTTGCAATAATAATTTTCAGATACAAAAGAGAAAAGAGCTGGAAGTTACAGCTCACCTCAGGAAGCTCACCACAAAGAGTGATGAGTTTAGTTAGAGAAATAACTACATTTTGAACTGTCCTAATAATGAGAATGTATGAGGGAAATGGAGAGCCTGTTTAGATGACAGGCGGGGTTGGGTGGGGAGGAGGGAGACTTGGGACATTGGTGATGGGAATGTTGCACTGGTGATGGGGGGGTGTTCTTTACATGACTGAAACCCAAACACAATCATGTATGTAATCAAGGTGTTTAAATTAAAAATTATATAAAAAGAATATATATAAAATGGAAGAAATAAATAGAAATAAATTTTAAAAGTAATAAAGAAAAAAATTTAAACTAAAAAATTTCTTGGGGCCTGAGAGGTGGTGCTAGAGGTAAGGTGTCTGCCTTGCAAGCACTAGCCAAGGAAGGACAGCGGTTCGAACCCCCGGCGTCCCATTTGGTCCCTCAAGCCAGGGGCAATTTCTGAGCGCTTAGCTGGGAGTAACCCCTGAGCATCAAATGGGTGTGGCCCTAAAAACCAAAAAAAAAAAAAAAAAAAAAAGCAAATAAAAAACCCAAAAAATTTCTTGTACCAAATAAAGAGTTTGTATTTGTAGAGTCAATTATAGAACATTTCATATACACATATAATCTGAACATGCAAAATATAATATTCACATAAACACCTATTCTTAAAATGTCAAATATACGAGGTGTTTATAAATAAAGCATGTTAATTACCTGAATCCTCTTAATTTATTTTGAATGTTTCTCTTTTTAATTAGATTCTTACTCTAGTCCTTTTTTAAAAAATAGTTTCATTATAGTTTAGGTAATTGGATTCCAATAGATTTTTAAGTTTATGATATTGATGTACAAAGTTATTGCACACCATCAGAAAAAAAGAACTTATGTAGGGGAAATTTTGGGGGTAGATAATATTCAAAATGGGTTTTGGGTAGTGTTAAAGAATGAGCAAAGTCTTTTTGTAAGTCAAAAATAATAGGGAAAAGGGAGTGAAGATAGTAACATGGATGCATCCATACAATCTAGACTATACAGTGCAAGACAGTGGATCGTCATTCTGTGAAACCAGGTTTGTATCTTAAATTACCTTGGGCTGTTCCTTCAAAAGGGAAACAACTATACAATACATGCTAAACAAATCATGAAAATAAATTATTACTACTAGCTAGGACCTTGATAAATTCTAGACATTGACTGGTACTATTTATTTAAATTACTGCTCATCATTTTAATCTTGAGGGAGTTACTAATTATTGATTAAAATGATCTAATAGGGGCCAGAGTGGTGGCGAAGCGGTAGGGCATTTGCCTTGCATGCAGCTGACATAGGACAGACCAGGGTTCAATCCACCAGTGTCCCATATGGTTCCCCAAGCCAGGAACAATTTCTGAGCACATAGCTAGGAGTAACCTCTGAGTGTCACTGCGTGTGGCCCAAAAAACAAAAAACAAACAAACAAACAAACAAAAAGAATTTATAGCATGCCAAGCATAAAAGAGCACGGAGCTCTTTTTGTTTTGTTTTAGGGACATATCCAGCTGTGCATGGCTGGTTATTTCTTGTTCTATGCTCAGGAGTCACTCCTGGCAGTGTTCCAGGAACCCATTAGGATGGCCGAGAATTGAACCCAGATAGATGGGCTGCTTGCAATGCAAGTGCTCTCCCCACTGGACTATTGTCTTAACCACAGAGGAGTTCTACAAGAGTAGCGAAGAACTTTGCACTAGTGATTCCTTTGGAATAGCTGTCCCACTTCAGTCCCAGGCTTTAAGCTACATATCAGACCCACCTAACATCTCTTATATTGGGCACAGGGTCACTCTCTCTACTTTTCCCCCAAGAACAAGTTCATGTGCATATCCACACAAACATACATGAATGTATACACACACAACACAC
Source organism: Suncus etruscus (assembly GCF_024139225.1). Taxonomy (NCBI): domain Eukaryota; kingdom Metazoa; phylum Chordata; class Mammalia; order Eulipotyphla; family Soricidae; genus Suncus; species Suncus etruscus. The sequence goes on along the minus strand of NC_064862.1, from coordinate 86,971,562 downwards.
ACACACACACAGTTACATGCATCAAAACTCCCCATCACTCGCAATCCCACATTCTTTTTTCTCTGTCTAGATACAATTTTTTGTTTGAGAAAACTCAACACGCTCAAGTTTTGAAGTCATAACATCCTCCTCCTCCTCTTCCACAAATTTCTATGTAAACTACTAGAAGACACTTTTCACAAATCTTCCAAGAAGTCCAGGCAAAGAGAGTATATGCATCATGCCTAAGAATTGCAAGAAAACATTCTTCTCAGAGGCAGTGATTGAAGGGGTTTCTACTTTGTGTAACACCAGAACTTTGTGAAACTCCATGAGTTCCATGGGGGAGATGAGTGCAAAGTGCTCCTTGGAGTAGCTCATGTGGGAGGATGCCTGATCTTTATTTAGTGTGACATCTTTTCCTTTCCAGGGTCATGACCTTTAAAGCCATTGCTCAACTCTTCATCCTGGGCTGTCCTTGGGGTTTTGGTTTTCTTATGGTTAAATCCATGGGGAAGACAGCGGGCTTGATCTTCACTTATATCTTCACCATCACCAATGTCCTCCAGGGCGTCATACTCTTTGTGGTCCACTGTCTCCTGAATCGCCAGGTAAGGTTGCATCTTTAGAGTCTCCCCAGATAAGTCCCGAAATCTAACTAAATGATTTTCATCTTCATTGGTTGGGGACTGGGGATTGGATGACAGCTAGTGGTTGCTCAGGGGCCACTGGCTCCAACAGTGTCTAAACCCTCCCCCCTAACATACTAGTGAAGCGTTTAGAGAGGAACAAGGAGATAAAAATGGAGCCAGAGAAATATCACTGAGGTTAATATATTGGCTCTGCTTGTAGCCAACTTCATGTTGCTTTGATCAACTTGATATCACAGAACATCCCACTCCTGAACACTACTAGACATGATCTGTGAGCAAAGAACCATTAGTCTGATCATTATGGTCACAACCACAATCGGTTCCTTAACCACAAATCGTTAATAAACCCATCAGCATCATGACCCAACAATTCTTTCATGTTCATGATCACGACCCTCTTCATCACCAGCATGTTGTCACTTTTGTCTACATCATCATTCCTTTCATCTTCGTTTTTTCTTTTTAAAACAAGTATTTTATTTAAACACCATGGTGACAAGGTTGTTAATAGTACAGTTGTTTTTTCCCACAGTTACAAAGTTGTTCATGATTGAATTTTAATCATACAATGTCCAACACCTTTCACCAGTATGTATACATTGAAATATAGAATGATTGTACTCATTTGTGGAATATAAAAATGATAGTATGATAATGAAATTCTGAGATGAGAGAGGAGGGCCAGAGGAACAGTTCATGGTAGGAAGCTTGTCAGAAAGAACAGGAGTGGTGCAAGTAGGGCAAAGAAAGGAGGACTAAAACAATGATAGTTGGAAATGAGCCCTCTGGACAAGAACTGGGTGCGAAAAGGAGATAAAGTGATAGACATAATACCCCTGAGTAACGATATTACAACTCAGTATCTTAAAGGTGGGGGGAAGAAGGAAGAAAGAGGAAAGAAAAATGTCTGCCCCATAGTCAAGCAAGGAGAGGACCAGGGAAGGAATGAAGGAAATTGAGGTGGGAAATTTACACTGGGAAGTGTGTTGGACATAGTGTGACTGAAATTGAATCATAAACAACTTTGTAATGGTGTAAAAAATAAAACCAACTGTAAAATGAAAAGAAATAAAAATCCATGTTGTAAAATTAAAATAAAAATTCATGAGTTGGTGAGACTGCCCCAAGCATTGTTTCTAACCCCTTTGGCGAATGCGTCTGATGAACCAGGCTAGTGGTGGATAAATAATACCAAGCCAGTCAGCACAAGATTAATCGAACTTAGTTTGCTTTTTCCCCAGGGCCTTTCTGCCTCATAGTCTCTGCCCTGTGCTGCCTCTTTCAAGCCCAAAGCCAGACTCTTTTCTTTATTCAAATCAACTCCCAATCCCAGATGGGAGAATGTCAAGTCAGATACAAAACCAACTATCCAGTGAGGGGATTTTTACATCTCAAAGGAAGAGGTTAGGGAAAAGGAAGTTGGGAGAAGGATTCACCATACAACCAACTATATTATGAACAATCTTGTAGCCACGATGATGAAATAATGTTATTAAAAAAATGTCTCCTTTCTCAGGTACGAATGGAATATAAGAAATGGCTGAGCAGTGTGAGGAAAGAGTCTAAGCTAGAAAGTACCGACATCTCCAAGTCCACTACCCAAACCAAGATGGTAAGATCAGCTCTACGGCCTGTGTCAGGTGCTCACTGGCATCCATTTTTGGTGTTTCATAGAACTTTCTAGTTCTTTGACTCAGATCAAATCGATTGAAAAAATTTATTTTAAAGGGTCCAGAGAGATAATACAGGTGGTGAGGCTCTTGCCTTGCAGGCAACCCCACCAGGTTTGATACCCAGCATCCCATAGGGTCCCCTCAGTCCTACTAGGAGTGATTCCTGAGCACAGAGCCAAGAGTCAACCCTGAGCAGTGCTACATGTGCCTCTAAACAAATAATAAAGAAAGAAATAAACTGGGTTATGTTCTTGTGCTTTGCTGAATTTTATGATTTTAGAGACACACAACTGAATTCTCTCTTCAGCCTCTGATTATCTTTCTCTTCTTTTCCTCCCTTCCTTCCATTCCCTTTGTCCTCCTCCCCATTTTATATTTCTCTTGTCCTCCTTCTTTCCATCTCTCCTCTTTCTCTTTCCTCCTCCTCTATTTCCTATCTCCTTCCTCCTTTCTCTTTCCCATCTTTCCACAATGATCCAAATGCTATTTCACAAACCATTTAAATTTATTTTACAAGGACTAAAAAGAAGCCAGAGAGTGCCTACTATATACCAGACACTTTTTAGATGTTAGAGATGCTCATGGGCAGTTGTCACATGAATAACAATATTTTTTTAAACATATTTTTAGTTTTTGGGCCACACTTGGCATGGCACAGGGCTCACTCCTTGCAGTGGTGGGGACTATATAGAAAATCAGGGATCAAACCCAAGTTGGCTATAGTAGTCCCAAGAAGGCCCAATAGTCTTCTCCCCAAAGTGATGTATGTGACTTCTTACATTATTTCTAGTCTAAATTGTTCATTTCCTTTCTCCCCTTCTCCTTATCTTTCCCAATCAGGAGGAAACTGGGAAGCCATTGGAAACGGAAAGGCAATCACACATTGTGTCCATCCAACTACAGCCCAGGATCTATAATGTCTCTGCTTTATGGCAAACAAAAGAAAACTGACTGGCTTGTCAACCAGGCAATGCTAAGACCACCCAGAATACAAACAAATGCCACCACCTACCTTTCTGGCAAAAATGAGTAATGACATGTTTCCTACACAAACATCCCATTTTGACATTTATCTCTCTCTGTAAAGTGAAAAGATCATAAGGAAAAATGCCCAAGACCCAGAAGTTTTGGAAATGTATTTCACATGAAATTATATGCTCTAGGGATTTTGATTTTGATTTATTCTGTCTCTACCCACCCTGCTTGGATAATCATGGTGGGCAGCAGTGGAACCTATGACTCCTTCATGCAAATCTTGGGCAGCAAATCTTTCAGCCTTCTCTTTCATTCCAAATAAACTGGTTTCTGGTGATGAAAGAAATGAAATTTTCTTCCTCCAATGATGGCCAACATTGACCAAGTTCTTGTTGACTGACATTAGGTTCCAGCATCTGGATGGATGGATGAATGGATGGACAGATGTCTCTTCAATCTCTATTGCAACATAATATTCTGAAGATCCCACTTCACTCAGTGCCTGAAACACTCAATATCTCACCCCATATCAAGTACTTCTTAATAGTAATTGCATCTTTCAATGTCAAAATCCATCACCATCCTCCTTTATCATTGATAAGGAGAATATGGGTCAGACTTTGAGCCTTTTTTTCCTAAAATTTTTTGGGGATTAATTTTTTTGGATCATACCCAGTGATGCTCAGAAGTAATTCCTGGCTCTTTGTTCAGGAATCATTCCTGGCAGTGCTTGAAGAACAATATGGGGTGTAGGGATTGAACCCAGGTTAGTTGTGTGCAAAGCTAACACCCTTCCCGCTGTCCTATGTCCCCATCTTTCCCCTAATTTTTAAAATCACCCCTTGACTTCTTCAACTCTACCTTTTACCCTAGTACATGTAGTTATTGTTTTCTCAGTGTCTTCTTGACCTTAGTCTTGAGCCAATTGTCCCAAATAAACTATGCTTTTTTATGACATGGTCTGGCTTTATTTTTTTTTAATCCTTTCTACCCCCATATGCCCTACAGCAAAATATCAGATACCCCTAGGTGTCTTTTCGCATTAGAATGAGTAAAGACACAAATAACTTTGTAAGTAGACAGTAGTTGAAAACCATGACCCTAAAATAGATTTCACCAGAACCACCAAATAGTGAATGCCCTTGGTACTGTTTCTACAGCCCAAAAACAGACGTTTCTAAAGACATACTCTCCTGTTCATAAACTGAAAAATTAGATTATATTGTGTAAAATTATCTAAATCTGAACATATCATTTTTATAAATAACAAAAAGCTATATGAGAAAATAAAGGACACATTTTTTTTAACTCATGAGCTAAGTATGAAATTTCTGATGGTGAGTTCTGAGCTCTGGAAGGGATAAGAGATGGGGAAAAATAAAGGATTCACCAGAGTCCCAATGTCTTGGGAAAAGAAATCATTAGTTAGGAACTATTTCCTGCGTGTCCAGAGCAGATTTCCATAGGGGTTTCCTGAGCTTAGAGACAGGAGCAAGCTGCAAAAGTCCTTAATGAGCAGGTAGAGGGCGCTTGTAAATATGTCTTGGTCCCCTCTGTCTCAAGCCTGGCACCAGAGCAGAGAGAGACATTGTCCCCTTGTTGGTGGTCTGTTGGTTCCTGTATCCCTAATTCTGGCAGGGATGCTGCTATTTCCTTCCATCCTGTGCTCCTGGCTGAGAACAGACTTTCCACCTCCATTACCAAGTGCTCATTGAAGAACTGAGATTCCCATTAGGATTCCTTCTTCTCAGAGTTCCTCTCCCCTGGTGAGTGTGAACTCTCAGTCATTTCTGGCTCTATGAGTTTTTGTTTTGTTTTCTTTTGGACGCCATTCGGCAGTGTTCAGGGTTTACTCCTGGCTCTGAGATCAGGAATCACTCCTGATGAGCTTAGGGGAACCATATGGGATACAGGGAATTGAACCTGAGTTTGAATGCATGCAAGGCAAATGCCTTCCTGCTGTGCTGTAACTCCAGTCCTGCACCTGAAGAGTTTTAACTGACCTCTTCTGCACATTGCATGCATTATTTTTGAGCTGTTCATCTTAAATGTTGCTATTACACGGAGATCTTTAATAATTACACTGAGTTTTTTTGTATGCTATCTGAGGGCAAGGGTGGATTGACCATCTGTCAATGGTGACATCAGATTTCAACGTGATGGTGGTAATTTTATTACTTTTGTTTGTTGTTTTTGTTTTATTTGTTGGGTGGTATTCCGAGGTTACTCTTGACTCTGAGATTAGAGATTACTCTGGGAAGGGCTCAAATGAACCATATGAGGTGCCAGGGATTGAACCTTAGTTGGCTGCTTGCAATGCAAACATCATCCTTGCTGTTATTTTGCTAAACTTCCAATGGCATTCATTTGCTTAACCTTTGAGTGATCTTTCATTAAGTTGCTAATATCATAGCAAAGCTGGGACAACTCTGCAGAGATAGTGGAGTTCAAGGGATGGTTATCAGTGGAGAGGGGCATTTGTAAATCAGTGAATGCTCAGACATTTTGGGCATCACTGTGGTGAGAGAGCTGTGTTGCTCTGAACACTCTTTTATGCACAGGATTTTGGAAAAGCAGACCCAGACTCAGCTGAGTTTCCTTCCTGAATACTGGCAACGGATTATTTGGAGTCCTTATAGGTTCTAGTGCTCACTCACAGTTTTCAGGCTTTTCCACTTTACTACCAAGGAGTATCCCTTTGCTTAAAAAAATATTCCAACTCAAAGGTTGGAGTGAAACTACAACAGGTAAAACATTTGCCGTGCACACAGCCAACTAAGGTTTGATACCTGGCACCCCAGAGGGTGGCCAGGACTCCTCCCTGAGGATAGGGCAAGGAGTAAGTCTGGAGCATGGCCAAGTGTGGCCAGAAACAGACAAAAAATATTCCAACCCCATCAGATCAACAGCTGTTTAAATATGTCCCAGGTTATTGAGTGTGAAAGAAATTGCCTGATTTCTCTTTAAAAAATTACCCTTCCTGTTCATGTTCACCAGATTTATCTATTATATGTATTTAGATCATTGACCCATTTTAAAATACAAATCAGATTTTGAACTTTCTACAGGTAATTATTTCTTCTTCTTTCTTTCCTTTCTTTCTTTCTTTCTTTCTTTCTTTCTTTCTTTCTTTCTTTCTTTCTTTCTTTCTTTCTTTCTTTCTTTCTTTCTTTCTTTCTTTCTTTCTTTCTTTCTTTCTTTCTTTCTTTCTTTCTTTCTTTCTTTCTTTCCTTTCTTTCTTTCCTTTCTTTCTTTCTTTCTTTCTTTCTTTCTTTCTTTCTTTCTTTCTTTCTTTCTTTCTTTCTTTCTTTCTTTCTTTCTTTCTTTCTTTCTTTTCTTTCTTTCTGCTTTCTTTCTCTTTCTTTCTTTTCCTTCCTTCCTTCCTTCCTTTCTTTCTGCTTTCTTTCTCTTTCTTCTTTCCTTCTTTCTTTATTTCCTTCTTTCTTTCTCTTTCTTTCCTTCTTTCTCTTTCTTTCTTTTCCTTCCTTCCTTCCTTCCTTCCTGCCTGCCTGCCTGCCTGCCTGCCTTCCTTCCTCCCTCCCTCCCTCCCTCCCTCCCTCCCTCTCTTTCTTTCTTTCTTTCTTTCTTTCTTTCTTTCTTTCTTTCTTTCTTTCTTTCTTTCTTTCTTTCTTTCTTTCTTTCTTTTCTTTTCTTTTCTTTCTTTCTGCTTTCTTTCTCTTTCTTCTTTCCTTCTTTCTTTATTTCCTTCTTTCTTTCTCTTTCTTTCCTTCTTTCTCTTTCTTTCTTTTCCTTCCTTCCTTCCTTCCTTTCTTCCTTCCTTCCTTCCTTCCTTCCTTCCTTCCTGCCTGCCTGCCTGCCTGCCTGCCTGCCTGCCTGCCTGCCTTCCTTCCTTCCTTCCTCCCTCCCTCCCTCCCTCCCTCCCTCTTCTTTCTTTCTTTCTTTCTTTCTTTCTTTCTTTCTTTCTTTCTTTCTTTCTTTCTTTCTTTCTTTCTTTCTTTCTTTCTTTCTTTCTTTCTTTCTTTCTTTCTTTCTTTCTTTCTTTCTTTCCTTCCTTCCTTTCTTTCTTTCTTTCTTTCTTTCTTCTTTCTTTCTTTCTTTCTTTCTTTCTTTCTTTCTTTCTTTCTTTCTTTCTTTCTTTCTTTCTTCTTTCTTTCTTTTCTTTCTTTCTGCTTTCTTTCTCTTTCTTCTTTCCTTCTTTCTTTATTTCCTTCTTTCTTTCTCTTTCTTTCCTTCTTTCTCTTTCTTTCTTTTCCTTCCTTCCTTCCTTCCTTCCTTCCTTCCTTCCTGCCTGCCTGCCTGCCTGCCTTCCTTCCTTCCTTCCTCCCTCCCTCCCTCCCTCCCTCCCTCCCTCCCTCCCTCCCTCCCTCCCTCCCTCCCTCCCTCCCTCCCTCCCTCCCTCTCTCTCTCTCTCTCTCTCTCTTTCTTTCTTTCTTTCTTTCTTTCTTTCTTTCTTTCTTTCTTTCTTTCTTTCTTTCTTTCTTTCTTTCTTTCTTTCTTTCTTTCTTTCTTTCTCTCTCTCTCTCTCTCTGCATTCACTCCTGACTCTGCATTCAGAAATCACTCCTGGTAGGTTTGGGGGAACTTATGGGATGCCAGGGATCACACCCGAGTGAGACATGTGCAAGGCAAAGACCCTTCCATCTATGCTATCACTCTGGTCACAGATAATCGTTTCTTAATTAAGTCTTGGAGAAAAACATGAACTATAAATATTTAAAAGTGAACGTAAGGGTAGCTCAAAGGACTGCAGCTCATCCTTGCAAATCAGATCCTTGGGATAGGAGTTTAATTCTTGATCTTGTGTGATCCCTGGGAATGATTCCTGAGCTGAATATGCCCTATAAAACAGTGAAATAGAAACAAGTAAGTACCCTACTCATTTCAAGCCACATCTGATTCTTGTATGTTGCATACATGATTTTTGAGCTGTTCATCTAAAAAGTTGCTCTTCCACTGAGATTTTAAGTTATCTTGTTGAATGTTTGGAAGTTATCTGAGGGAGTGACTATTTTCCTTTTTCTAGGACTAGGTAGATGTTGCTTGCCCAATTTCATATTATGATGCAATGTTTCACAACTCAGTGGAAACAATAAATTTCCATATTCATATTTTTCTTTTGAATAAAATTTTATTTGAATCACTGTGAACAAAAGGTACATTAAATCTTTAATCATCAGGGAGATGCACAGAAAAAAAACAAGGACATACCATCTCATACCACAGAGACCAGAATACATCAATAAGAACAAGAAAAAGGAGCCAGAGGGATAGCACAGCAGGAAGGGCATTTGTTTTGCATGCAGCCAACTAGGGTTCAATCTCCAACATCCCACATAGTTCCCACCATCCCCAAGCCTACCAGGAGTAATTTCTGAAGTGCAAAGCTAGGAGTGAGCCCTGAGAACCACCGAGTGTGGCCCAAAAGCCAAAAACAAACAAAACAATAAAAATAGAAACAACCGGTGCTTTCACAAATATAGGGGGAGAAAGGGACACTCCTTCACTGTGGGGAGTCCAATTGTCTTCTTTAGTCAGAAATAAAAGCCATCTAGAAAACATCAACACTAACATCTTCTGGGGTGGGAACGCATTAAAATCAAATTAGTGTCTTTTTTTTTTTTTTTTTTTGGTTTTGGTTTTGGTTTTTGGGCCACACCCAGCAGTGCTCAGGGGTTACTCCTGGCTGTCTGCTCCGAAATAGCTCCTGGCAGGCACGGGGGACCATATGGGATAGGGGGATTTGAACCAAATACCTTTGGTCCTGGATCGGAATGCCGCTGTGCTATATCTCTGGGTTCAAATTAGCGTCTTTTCAAAGTCTGCTGGTCTGTAGGAAAATTCACCATGTCTCTTCCCTGTTCCTTAGAAGTCAACCCAACATGACACTAGATAATTCCTCCCAGATGGCAGACTTTCTCCTTCACGGCTTCCCCTCAGAGCCCAAATTGCAGCCCCTCATCTTTGGGATGTTCCTGTCCATGTACCTGGTCACGGTGCTGGGGAACCTGCTCATCATCCTAGCCGTCAGCTCTGATCCCCACCTCCATACGCCCATGTACTTCTTCCTCTCCAACCTGTCCTTGGTGGACATTGATTTCACCTCCACTACGGTCCCCAAAATGCTGGCCAACATCCAGACACAGCATAAAGGGATCACATACAAAGCCTGCCTGACACAGATGTATTTTGTCATCCTCTTTGGAGTGCTGGACATCTTCCTCTTGACCGTCATGGCTTATGACCGCTTTGTGGCCATCTGCCATCCCCTGCACTACACGGTCATCATGAACCCCCAGCTCTGTAGACACCTGGTTCTGGGCTCCTGGCTTCTGAGTGCCTTGAATTCCTTGTTGCACTGCTTAATGGCCTTGCGCCTGTCCTTCTGCACAGACTTGGAGATCCCCAACTTTTTCTGTGAACTGAAACCCATGGTCCAACTCGCTTGCTCTGACACCTTCATCAATAACGTGGTTATGTATTCAGCAGCTGTGGTGGTGGCCGGGGGTGCCCTGGCGGGCATCTTGTACTCCTACTCCAAGATTGTGGCTTCCATCTGTGGCATATCCTCTGCTCAGGGCAAGTATAAAGCCTTTTCTACCTGTGCATCCCATCTCTCCGTGGTCTCCTTGTTTTTTTGCACAGTCTTAGGAATTTATCTTAGTTCTGCAGCCACCCACGGCTCCCAGTCAAGTTCCATTGCCTCTGTGATGTATGCTGTGGTCACTCCCATGCTGAACCCCTTCATCTACAGCCTCAGGAACAAAGATATCAAGAGGGCTCTGAAGGCATTGTTAGCCAAGGGGTCTACAAAAATACAGGTTGTATTCACCACAGGTGAGGTCAAAGTATGAGAGTAGAAATTGGGGGCCTGTGCGAGAACACCAGTGGGTAGGGCGTTTGTCTTGCTGAGGCTGACCTGGAGTCTATCCTCAGCATCTCATATGGTCCCTGGAGCTTGGCAAAAGTGATTTCTGAACACAGAGCCAGGAATAACCCCTGAGGAATGCCAGGTGTGCCCCTTCCAAAAAAGAAAGAAAAGAAATTGAGAACTGTGTGGTTCTACTATGGTTGAAAAACTCGCTCCCCATTTCTTTCATCTCCGCACAATCTGGGATGGCGATCCAGGAATTTAGCGGTTCAATGTTCTGCTGTGTCTGTTATCCAATAGTTTTTATTCCTCTTTATCACTTCCCCCATTTCCAAATTCATATTGAGCCACAAATGTGAATGATTCAAGATCATCTTTTGCCTAAATGGTATCATGGGAGTTTGGTAATATTATTATTATGTTTTAACCAGAAGACATAAAATAAAAATGTGTTTTATTCCCTATAGAATTGTCATGTGTTGAACTAATGGAAACGAACTACACTTGATTAAATCTATGAATGTTGATATTGGGGGAAAAACTCTGGACCATTTTTGTTCCTCTAGCTAACATTTCTGAGTGTAGTTATCTTAATGGCATTTCCCAATAAAAACCTTTAGCAAACTGGAGTCTTTTGTAACTTGTGCCTGTGTTTTTACTAATCTGAGAAGGGTTTCTTATTTGTTTGTTTGTTTGTTTGGTTTTTGAGCAACACCCGGTGTTTCTCAGGGGTTACTGCTGGCTATGTGCTCAGAAATTGCTCCTGGCTTGGAGGACCATATGGGACGCTGGGGGATGGAACCATGGTTCATCCTAGGCTAGTACGGGCAAGGAAGACAGACACCTTATTGCTTGCACCATGCTCTGGCCCCTGGTACTTGTTTTTTCTTTTTTAACTTTTTATTTTTTAACCTGCTGACTGTACTTGGGTGTAAAATGTATATCAAATCCTTGTCTTCAATGGGTGCTGAAAGGAGATAAAATGATAAGCAAGATACCCCGCCAGTAACAATATTGCAAACAAGTGGCTAGAAGGAATAAAGAGAAAGAGGGGAAGAAAGAGAAAAGAAAAATATCTGCACCAGAGACAGGCAGGTCAGAGGACATGAGGGAGAGAGAGAGGGAAATTGGAGATAAGATAGTTTCAGAATATAAAACTCCCCCCAAAATACTGGAGTTTGGGACTAGAGTGATAGTGTAGTGGGAAAGGAGGTTGCCTTGCACACAGTGAACTCAGGTTTGATCTTCAGCATCTCGCAGAGATCCATGAACAACCAGGACTGAGTCCTTACTACAGAGCTAGGAGAAGCCCTGAGCATTACCAAGTGTGTCCCCACCCAACAATTGTAAATAAAATGGCATGAAACAAAAGAAAAGAGTGTGAGACAAAATACCCCCTGTCATATTTTTATTTTATAATATTATATTATCACCTTGGTTGGCAAGGGTACTTTTTCAAAAGAAGTATTACAAACACTATTGCTACAGTTATAAAACTTTTCTTTCTTGAGGCAACCAACTTCTAAGAAAACTGCCATTCTCAGAGAGGAGAAGAAAGCAAGAGGAGGTTAACCCTAAGCAATAGCGCGGTGGTAGGGCGTTTGCCTTGCATGCGGCTGGCCCAGAACAGACCTTGGTTCATTTATTTCTGATCGCATAGCCAGGAGAAACCCCTGAGCATCACCGGGTGTGGCCCAAAACCCAAAAATAAATAAATAAATAAACAAATAAGTAAATAAATAGAAAAGAAATCAAGAGGAGGAAGGAAGAGGACAAGAAAGGGAAGTACTGCTGGGGGGGAACAGGGGTTGGGGCTTTATTTATATTGGGGGTGTGGAAGAGGGTTATTAGCTCTACATCCAAAGCCCAGACTCACCCACACTAAAAAATGAAATCTAAACTGTAACCACATTTTAATGTGCTTGTCAAGATGGTTGGGAGGGAAAGAATGTGTACACACAGTGGAGCGAAGTTGACTCTGGTACTTTGTGTTGAAATATTATGTATCGAAAACTCAGCTATCAGTATATTTGTACATCATAGTTCTAGAAATAATAATGATTTTAAAATAATTGTTAGTTAAATTGGAGTCATTGTTGGAGGAATATATGCACTGGTGAAGGTTGTTGTACATTGTCTGACTGTAACTCAATCATGAACAACTTTTTCTGTGACAGAAAATGGTATTATGAATAACCTTGGAACCATAGTGTTTAAATAAAATAAATAGTAGTTTAAGTCAGAAAAATGTTCACTATTTTATTTTATTTATTTATTTTTGGTTTTTGGGCCACACCCGGTGGTGCTCAGGGGTTACTTCTGGCTGTGCTCAGAAATAGCTCCTGGCATGCACGGGGGACCATATGGGACACCGGGATTCGAACCAACCACCTTAGGTCCTGGATCGGCTGATTGCAAGGCAAACGCCACTGTGCTATCTCTCCAGGCCCCATTATTTTACATTTTTAAATCATAAACTAAACAAAATTTTCCAAACTTGTCCTTGAAATGAATTTTCCAGATTCATTCCAAACTTTCCCAACACCTAATTTTCCCAACATAAGGGGGTGATTGAGAGGATATTGAACTGAATACACAAAATAACTCCAGGGTCATAATTATGAGACATTGGATAAAGCGAATCATAAAATTGAAGTTAACAGAGCCATTGATGGGCTATAAGCAGTACTTTGCAGAATCCAGGTCCCCTGTTTGTGATTTCAGGATGCAAAAATCTACGGAAACTACGCCTGCCTAGTGGGGCCCGACTGTGAAAAATTGTGAGTGCTGCCTGTGTGTGTCTGTCTACTGTCCTGTCGCGTGAACCTCCACTTCGCTAGATGGCCGTGGGCTCTTTCTAAGGAAAGAACACCATTGCAACAAGAAGAAAAAAAATCACACTAAGGGCCGAGCGGTGGCGCTGGAGGTAAGGTGCCTGCCTTGCCTGCGCTAGCCTAGGATGGACCGCGGTTCGATCCCCCGGCGTCCCATATGGTCCCCCAAGAAGCCAGGAGCAACTTCTGAGCGCATAGCCAGGAGTAACCCCTGAGCGTCACAGGGTGTGGCCCAAAAACCAAAAAAAAAAAAAAAATCACACTAAGAACTGTGCTGGATCACTGAAGCCCAGCATTTCTCTCCGGACTGTCTTCTCTGCTGCGCACTCGGGCCTAAGATTTGATCCTGTGTGAGGCTTCATCCACAGAGGACTCCCCTTCCTTGGAGGCAAGTCAACCCATCAGAAAGGGCGGAGCCAGAGGAGTGTGGCTGCCTACATCATTTAGCCACACACACCAACCACCACAACACGTAGAAAAACCCACAATACAAGTGTGACAATGGGGAAACAACGCAGACCAGCATCAGACATAGAGAATGAAGATGACAATTCTGAGGACCAGATAATGACCAACCAACTAATCAACCCCTCAGATAAGGACTTTAGACAACCAATATGGAAGATGCTCAAAGAACTCAAAGAAACCATGGATCGAGTTGAACAGAACACTAATAAGAACCAAGAAAATATGAAGACAGAAATCAAAAACTCCAAACTGAAATAACATGTCAACTAACAGGCCTGAAAAACTCAGTAAACGAAGTGAATGACAAAATGGATAAGCTCTGGGACAGGGTATCAGACGCTGAGAATAGACTTGGTGCTTTGGAAGATGAGATAAATAACAATTCCATACAGCGGGAGAGATTGGGAAAAAAAACTTAAAGCAAAAGCACAGACAGTGGAAAAATTAGTCAAAGAATGGGAACAGATGAAAATAGAAGTCTATGATAAGCTCAATAGAAACAACTTAAGAATCATTGGAGTTCCAGAGACCCAGGAAGAAAATTTCCAGGAAGAATCAACAGTCAATAACATCATTAAAGAGAAACTTCCAGAGCTAAAGAATATATATGATCAAATCCTGCATGCTCGAAGAGTACCAACCAAAAGAGACCCCAGAAAAAATACCCCAAGACACATCCTAGTCTCAATGACGAATCCCACAGATAGAGACAGAATTCTGAAAACAGCAAGATCAAAAAGGGAAATTACACTCAAGGGAGCATCCTTGAGATTTACAGCAGACCTGTCACCAGAAACACTCAAGGCCAGAAAGCAGTGGTGGGATATTGTGACAAGACTGAATGAAATGAATGCTTCACCTAGAATACTGTACCCAGCAAAACTCACTTTCCGGTTTGACGGAAGAATACATGGTTTCACAGACAAAAAACAGCTCAGAAACTTTACAGACTCAAAACCAGCATTAAGAGAAAAACTGAAAAACCTAATTTAAGACAAGACTAACCAAAAGACACACCAAATTTCGATATAAGGATGGCATTAAATCCCAGGACAATTCTTTCTCTCAACGTCAATGGACTAAATGCACCAGTTAAGAGACACAGAGTGGCTAAATGGATCAAAAAACTCAATCCAACCTTCTGCTGCCTACAAGAAACGCACCTAAATAATCAGAACAAACATAGACTCAAAATAAAAGGCTGGAGAAAAATTATCCAAGCAAACGACACCCATAAAAAAGCTGGAGTGGCTGGGCCCGGAGAGATAGCACAGTGGTGTTTGCCTTGCAAGCAAACAGGACCTAAGGTGGTTGTTTCAAATCCCGGTGTCCCATATGGTCCCCTGTGCCTGCCAGGAGCTATTTCTGAGCAGACAGCCAGGAGTAACCCCTGAGCACTGCGAGGTGTGGCCCAAAAACAAACAAACAAACAAACAAAAAAAGCTGGAGTGGCCATACTAATATCAGATAATGCAAACTTTATACTCAGGAAGGTTGTAAGGGACAAAGACAGACATTTTATATTAATCAAGGGGTATGTACAACGGGAAGAAATAACTCTCCTAAACATATATGCACCGAATGAGGGGCCAGCAAAATATTTAATACAATTGTTGACAAATCTGAAAAATAATATCAATAAGAACACAATAATTGTGGGGAACCTCAAAACGGCTTTGTCAGTCAACCAGACTGAAACCCAACAAGAATATACTAGACCTGAGGAGAGAAATGGAAGAAAGAGGCCTAGTGGTATATATAGGACACTCCATCCCCAGAAACCTGGATACACATTCTTCTCCAATGTACATGGGACATTCTCCAGGATAGACTACATGCTAGCACATAAAACATACCTCCATAATATCAAGAGGATAGAAATTTTGCAGACTACCTCGCTGGCCACAAGGCTCTGAAATTATTTGTGAATTCCAAAGGGACAGAGAAGAAAAACTTTAACACCTGGAAGTTAAACAACATCATACTCAATAACCAGTGGGTCCGAGATGAAATCAAGGAGGAAATCAAAAGGTTCCTGGAAACAAATGACAATAAAGACACAAACTATCAGAACTTATGGGACACAGCAAAAGCAGTACTGAGAGAAAAATTTATAGCTTTGCAAGCACACATCAGAAAGGAAGAAGGGGCTTACCTGAGTAGCTTAATGACACAGCTAATAGAACTAGAAAGTGCTCAACAGAAGGACCCAAAAATAGGAAGACAGAAGGTAATAACAAAGCTGAGATCAGAAATCAACAAAGTGGAAACCCAAAAAACAATTCGAAAGATCAACGAAAGCAGAAGTTGGTTCTTTGAAAAAATAAACAATATTCATAGACCACTGGCAACACTAACAAAGAAAGAGAGAGAGAAACTTGATAACTCGTATTAGGAAGGAAAAAGGAGAGATCACTACTGATATGACAGAGATTCAAAGGGTAATCAGAAACTACTTTGAGAAACCCTACGCCACTAAAAATGAGAACCTGGAAGAAATGGATAAATTCTTGGACTCTTATAATCATTCACAGTTGAAGGAAGAGGATGTAGCATATCTAAACACCCCCATCACTATTGATGAAATTAAAACGGTAATCAAATGTCTGCCCAAAAACAAAAGCCCAGGCCCAGATGGATTCACTAATGAATTCTTTCAAACTTTCCAAGAGGAACTACTACCAATTCTGGCAAGACTCTTTCATGAAATTAAACAAACGGAAACACTTCCAAATAGCTTTTATGAAGCCAACCTCACCTTGATACCTAAACAAGACAGATGCTACAAAAAAAGAAAATTACAGACCAATATCGCTGATGAATGCAGATGCAAAGATCCTCAACAAAATCCTGGCAAATAGAATTCAATGTCTCATTAAGAAGATTATCCACTACGATCAAGTAGGTTTCATCCCAGGAATGCAAGGATGGTTTAACATCCGTAAATCTATCAACATCATACACAACATCAACAAGAAAAATAAAAATCACATGATCATATCAATAGATGCAAAGAAAGCATTTGATAAGATCCAACACCCATTCTTGATCAAAACTCTCAGCAAGATGGGAATGGAAGGAACCTTTCTCAATATAGTTAAGGCCATCTACCATAAGCCAGTGGCAAATATTATCCTCAATGGAGATAAACTAAAAGCCTTCCCTCTAAATTCTGGCACAAGAAAAGGCTGTCCTCTCTCACCACTCCTCTTCAACATAGCACTAGAAGTACTTGCTATAGCGATTAGGCAAGAAAAAGATATCAAGGGAATCCAGATAGGAAAGGAAGAAGTCAAGCTCTCACTGTTTGCAGATGACATGATACTCTACTTAGAAAACCCTAAAGACTCTACCAAAAAGCTTCTAGAAACAATAGACTCATATAGCAAGGTGGCAGGCTACAAAATTAACACACAAAAATCAATGGCCTTTCTATACACCCATAGTAATAAGGAAGAAATGGACATTAAGAAAACAACCCCATTCACAATTGTGCCACACAAACTCAAATATCTTGGAATCAACTTGACTCAAAATGTAAAGGACCAATACAAAGAAAACTATAAAACTCTGCTCCAAGAAATAAGAGAGGACACGCGGAAATGGAAACACATACCCTGCTCATGGATTGGCAGGATTAACATCATCAAAATGGCAATACTCCCCAAGGCATTATACAGATTTAATGCTATCCCTCTAAAGATACCCATGACATTCTTCAAAGAAGTGGATCAGGCACTTTTGAAATTTTTTTGGAACAATAAACACCCTAGAATAGCTAAAGCAATCATTGGGAAAAAGAATATGGGAGGAATTACTTTCCCCAACTTTAAACTGTACTACAAAGCAATAGTTATCAAAACAGCATGGTATTGGAATAAGGACAGGCCCCCAGATCAGTGGAATAGGCTTGAATACTCAGAAAATGTTCCCCAGACATACAATCCCCTAATTTTTGATAAAGGAGCAAGAAATCCTAAATGGAGCAAAGAAAGCTTCTTCAACAAGTGGTATTGGCACAACTGGCTAGTCACTTGCAAAAAATTGAACTTAGACCCCCAGCCAACATCATGTACGAAGATAAAATCCAAATGGATTAAAGACCTCGATATCAGACCCGAAACCATAAGATATATAGAACAACACATAGGCAAAACACTCCAGGACTTTGAGACCACAGGCATATTTAAGGAGGAAACTGCACTCTCCAAGCAAGTGAAAGCAGAGATTAACAGATGGGAATATATTAAACTGAGAAGCTTCTGCACCTCAAAGGAAATAGTGCCCAGGATACAAGAGCCACCCACTGAGTGGGAGAAACTATTCACCCAGTACCCATCAGATAAGGGGCTAATCTCCAAAATATACAAGGCACTGACAGAACTTTACAAGAAAAAAACATCTAATCCCATTAAAAAATGGGGAGAAAAAATGGACAGACACTTTGACAAAGAAGAAATACAAATGGCCAAAAGACACATGAAAAAATGCTCAACATCACTAATCATCAGGGAGATGCAAATCAAAACAACGATGAGGTACCACCTCACACCACAGAGAATGGCACACATCACAAAGAATGAGAATAAACAGTGTTGGTGGGGATGTGGAGAGAAAGGAACTCTTATCCACTGCTGGTGGGAACGCCGTCTAGTTCAACCTTTATGGAAAGCGATATGGAGATTCCTCCAAAAACTGGAAATCGAGCTCCCATACGATCCAGCTATACCACTCCTAGGAATATACCCTAGGAACACAAAAATCCGTTCCTTACACCTATATTCATTGCAGCACTCTTTACCATAGCAAGATTCTGGAAACAACCAAGATGCCCTTCAACAGATGAATGGCTAAAGAAACTGTGGTACATATACACAATGGAATATTATTCAGCTGTCAGGAGAGATGAAGTCATAAAATTTTCCTATACATGGATGTACACGGAATCTATTATGCTGAGTGAAATAAGTCATAGAGAGAGAGAAAAATGCAGAATGGTCTCACTCATCTATGGGTTTTAAGAAAAATGAAAGACATTCTTGCAATAATAATTTTCAGACACAAAAGAGAAAAGAGCTGGAAGTTCCAGCTCACCTCAGGAAGCTCACCACAAAGAGTGATGAGTTTAGTTAGAGAAGTAACTACATTTTGAACTGTCCTAATAATGAGAATGTATGAGGGAAATGGAAAGCCTGTCTAGAGTACTTGCGGGGGTCGGGTGGGGAAGAGGGAGATTTGGGACATTGGTGATGGGAACGTTGCACTGGTGATGGGTGGTGTTCTTTACATGACTGAAACCCAAACACAATCATGTATGTAATCAAGGTGTTTAAATAAAATATATTAAAAAAAGAAAAGAAAAAAATGACTGAATGCAGCTGGGAAAGCTCTGAGCTTGTTTTAGAAATTTGGATCTCGGTCAGGAAATAGGCTTGGGGACAGAGACTGTGGGAAGGGGAGATTGTCTCCCTGCTGCAAGGTTGCCCCTCGGACACTGGTCAGGAGAAAACATTGTCAGCATGAGCCTGACCTGAGTGATTTCTAGAACTACACAAACCCATGAGCAGCCCCAGATCCAGCTTGGGTGTCCCATCACTGCTGGGGTAACCTGGATACCCCAACACTGCAGGACCCAAGCAGACTGCATCTCAGACTGACATTGAATTTCCCACTAGGGCTAAGAATCACAGGTGGGGATCCTGGACCTCTTGAGAACCTCTCAAAAACTAGACACAAAACTTGAGTTCCTCCTGCACATGACTAGTTCGGTTTCAGGGTCTCCACTGCAGTGAAACCTTGGTGCCCAAAGTTCCATGCTGGCTACTGGCTGGTCTCTGCTGCGTCAGAGTCTCCTTGGAAGATATAAGCCCCATTCTTTGCTACAGGAATATTTTTCCAAAACAATGTACACACACCCAAATACCCATACATGCATGCACACATCCCCCCAAATATCCACACACATCTGTCTATATCCCCACAAATATGTTTATAGTTTGAATGAAGTAAGGGAAAGCAGCACCAGAGCTAGCAATGATCTAGCACAAACTGAAGAAATTTGGATTGTCTACACAATGATTCTGCATCATTGGGCAGATTAGATCCCCTCATCCTCGGGTATAGACTGTGGATGAGTGAAACAAGGGAAAGTGGGTGCTCTGCAAACATGAAGAGAAATATGCAAGTGCTAAATATTTGGGGCAATTTCAGAGAGATAGGACAGCAGAAAAAGTACTGGCCTTATACAGTCCCAATCCAGAGTCAAGTCCTGGTACCCCATAAGGCCCTAAGACAACTCTTCTTTTTTTTTTTTTTTTTTTTTTTGGTTTTTTGGGTCACACCCGGTGGTGCTCAGGGGTTACTCCTGGCTGTCTGCTCAGAAATAGCTCCTGGAAGGCACGGGGGACCATATGGGACACCGGGATTCGAACCAACCACCTTTGGTTCTGGATCGGCTGCTTGCAAGGCAAACGCCGCTGTGCTATCTCTCTGGGCCCCAAGACAACTCTTCTGACCTTTGATACTCTCAAACCTTCTCCAGGGTCTACACAGCATGTGAGCTCATCTGGGTGGGCTTGCTGTGTGGAAGCCATCATTTCTACTGTTCCATCTCTCTTATTATAGTAATTTTTGTTTTCCCTAAGCGATCATTTATTCCACCAGTTTTATCTAAAGTCCATTATCTCCAAGACAAGTCAGAGTGTGACCAAGTTAGAGAAGGAAGCCAGGGACCTATCTATGGTGCTTGGTGAAAACCATTAACACTTTTTTTTTTGGTGTTTTTTTTTAATTATGAGAACAAAGACACAAAGAAAGAGGACAAGTAAAGTTACAGTGGAAGGACAATCTCCCATAAACAGAATTCTCAGAAGAAGTCCCCTTGCTGATATCTTAACTTTTTGAACTTTCAGCCAAAGAACTTTAAGATAAATAAAAGAGAACCCATGTACAATTACTTTATCCCTCAAGTCCCCAGATTGTAATACATTATAATATTTCTTAGCAGCACGCAAAGCAATCTAAAGCCATAAAACTTTTGTAACTCCTTAAACATTAAAGGCATATTATTTTTTTACATTTCCATGCACATGCATATTAGTTTAAGTTAAACTCAAAAGTTTAAGTGGTTCTTTTTTAAGGATTAGAGTCAAAGGAGCACAGCAAAAACAGTGTTAGAGTGGCAATTATTGTTTGCATAGGCCCACCAAAACATGAGGGACATCAAAAGGAAAAACCTTGGCCTAAATATAAGGAGACCCTACCCCTGAAGTTTCCTGATGTAAGACCAACTCTAGGCTCCAGGCTAGCTAGATTGTCCAATCCAAGACATTGTCTGTAGTGCCAACACACTTTTATTTTTCACATAGTCTCTGTTGTTGGTATCATGTTTCTGTATTAAAGATCCTGGAATCTGCATTTCTACATTGAAGTCAGGATGTGGAGCGTCCTCTAGTTTCACCTCACAATTAAAGGGCAATGCAGAGAGCCCTGTCCTATAAGTAGGTCGTTGTTGTTAAGTCTTCTCAGTGTTAAGGGAAGTCTCTTTTGAGCAGGTCGATGTCAGAGCAGCGGTAGGGTCTTCCCTTGTAGAGGATTGCTTCCAGGTGATGTTATAGACAAACTTGGATGTTTCGTGGATGGCTTCCCTGGGAAAACCATTAACACTTTAATAAAAAAAAAAAGGCGTGTTAATAGAGGAAACACCTGTCTATGGGCTCAAGCCATCATATTAGAATGGGGCAGCTTAAAAGAGGAAAAGAATGATAGTACAGTAGGGAGGGCATTTACCTAGACCTGAGTTCAATCTCTGGCATCTCATAGAATTTCCCAAGTTTTCTAGGAATAATTCCTGAGTGCAGATCCAGGAGTAAACCCTGAGTAGTGCTGGATATGACCAAAGTGAGAGGGAGAGAGAAAGTTAAAGAGATAGAAATTTTTCTTACTAGAATTAAGATAATACCAAGGGACAATAAATACATCTTCACCACAGGAAATTCAAGACAAACCTGCAGAAATGTCTGGATGCAATGATAGTTGGACAAAAACTAGGGGCTAAAAGGAGATAAAATGATAGGCATGATATCCCTTTACTAAAAATATTGCAAACCACAGTGTTTAAAAGGGGGTTGAAAGGAAAAGAAAGTGAGTGAGTGAGAGAGAGAGAGAGAGAGAGAGAGAGAGAGAGAGAGAGAGAGAATGAGATGAAAACTGTCTGTCCCTTAGGCATGTAGGGAGGGTGGTGGGAGAAAAACTTGGGACATTGGTGGTGGGAAATGTGCACTGGTGAATGGTATTGTACATTGTATGACTTACACTCAATCATGTGTAAAAAATCAATTGCATTATTAAAAAAGTATGATTGGAAACTTGAGGTTTATTATTCTTATATCACCTGTATCCCATATATAATGTATTCTTTTCACTGCATAAATAAAATACAAAAATGTAAAAAAAAAAAATGGGGCTGGAAGAGATAGCGCAGCAGTAGAGCATTTGCCTTACACACAGCCGATTCAGGATGGACAATAGTTTGAATCCCCTCATCCCATATAGTCCCCGTGCCTGCCAGGAGTGACTGCTGAATACAGGACCAGGAATAACCCCCTGAGAGCCACTGGGTGTGACCCAAAAATAAACAAACAGAAAAAGTAAAAAACAAAAACAAAAAACCCAAGAAAACACAAGTCAATAAATCATATGGTTAGTTCTAAAAAATTAAAAACTATGTCTGAATGCAGGTGGGAAAGTTCTGAGCTTGAAAAGTTCTTTTCTAAGAGATTTGGATCTTGGGGGGAACCAGATTAGGGGACAGAGACTGTTGAAGGGGAGACAGTCTCCCTGCTGCTGGGCTGCCCCTCAGACACTGGGCAGGAGAGAGCACTGTCAGCATGAGCCTGACCCAAGTAATTCCCAGAACCTCATAAGCTCCTGAACATTGCCTGGTCCAGTTTAGAGGGTCCAATCATTGGTGGAGTGACCTGGAAACCCCAACATTGCAGGTCCCGAGAAGACTGCATCTCAGACACTAGAAGATAAGAATCGCAGGTGGGGACCTTGGAACCCTCATAATTAGACAGAAACCCCAAATTTCTCCAGCATGTCACTAGTTTGGTTTTAGGGTCTGCATTGCAGGGACCCCAAGCTCCATTTGCTGGCTGCTGGCTGGTCTCTGCTGCGCCAGAGTCTCCTTGGAAGATATAAGCCCCATTCTTTGCTTCAGGAATGTTTTCCCAAAACTGTGTGTGTGTGTGTGTGTGTGTGTATGCAAACCATAGATGCTCCAGAACAGCTGCACACAACACGCACACCCCACAACATACATACTCCATAATATACACACACGATGTACACACACACCGAAACACCCATACACATATGCACACATAGCCCAAATATACATAAAAACACCTGTCTACATCTACCCATGTATGTAAGAAGCACTGAAGCTAGCAAGGATCTGGTCACACACTGAAGACTGCACAGTGATTCTGCGCTTTTTGGATAGTTTAGACTCCCTCATCCTCATGAACAAAACAGGATAAAGTGGGTCCTCTAGAAACATGAAGAGAAATCTATAAGTGCTCAAGATTTGGGAGTGATTTCAGAGAGACAGGACAGCAGGGAAGGCACTGGTCTTGTACAGCCCCAACCCAGATTCAAACCCTAATAGGGTCCTCCAGGCAAGACCAGGAGTGATTTCCTGAGCACAGAGCCAGGAGTCACTCTAGCACCATCAGGTGTGGACTCTTCCCACCCCCAAACAAACCAAGATTGCATTCATGCATTTCCATTTACATGGAACACCAGCAACAGAAAGCAACAGCAGCAACAGAAATTCTTTCAGAACCTGGAAAGGAAGAAGGAGAAGCCACCTGTTCTTTATGGGACACCCTGAACTCTCGCATGATTCAGGCTCCTGGTTCAGTGACCCGGAGACAACTTTTCTGAACGTTTATTTCCTCAACCTTCTCCTAGGGTCTTCACTGCACACGGACTCATCAGGGTGGGCTTGCTGCATGGAAGCCCTCCAAAGCAAATTGTCCACGCCACACTGGGTGCTGATGAAGGACCAAGGTACCCGAATGAGACAGCAGAAAGGAGGGGAGCATGGGGCCCCCAGCCAGACTCAGTACTGCAAAGGCAACAAGGTGCAGGAGGAAGCCAAGAAAGTTCTGGCTTCTAGCTCATTAGGCTCTCTGCCATCCAGTTACTGTCCCCACTAAGTACATCAGTGTGTCCCTTGAGGCCAGGTCTGGACACATGGAAACTCTCCCTCCTGCTTCTCTGATCCAGAAGGGAGGGTTGGGACTCAGCTAGTACCTATTCTTATGACTTCCACTTAATGAATTTAATTGTCTTCTGCCAGCACCCAATCCCCAGCACGACCATTGAGCTTGGTCACAAATCTAACTTTGTTTTAATATTTTTGTGTGGTTTTTGGGTCACACCCAGCAGTACTCAGGGGGAAACTCCTGACTCCATGCTCAGAAATTGCTCCTGGCAGTCACGGGGGACCATATGGGATGCCGGGATTCGAACTGATGACCTTCTGTATGAAAAGCAAACGCCTTACCTTCATGCTATCTCTCCGGCCCCGCAAATCTAACTTTGAATCATGCTGGATTCACACAGTTTATTTTTCCTTGGGCACGTGGCCCTTCCCTCATTTCTAGGAAATTGTCTTTCATCTCTTTGATGAGAGAGAGGAAAGGAACTACATTCTTTCCTAAAAAATCTTTTGTTTCTTTGTGGCCATACCTGGTGATGTTTAGGGTCGACTCCTGGCTCTATGCTAAGGTATTATTCCTGCTGATGCTGGGAGGACCTTATGGGATGTGAGGATGGAACTCTGGTTGACTACATGCAAGCAAACACCCTGCCCACTGTACTATCACTCTAGCCCCTCATATAAAATCTTAGGAGCAAAATTCCTAGCTTTGGGCCATATTAGCCAAGAACCACGTCAGAATTTCATCTTTAGACAAGTCTTGTACTGTCTTGTTTTCCTTGTCACAAAATGAGATATGTTCATTATTTATGATATGGTTGTCTATTTATACTTCTGGAATTAGATTTATTTCTTAATAGAAATTTTCTGGCTTGTTTTATTTGATTTGATTGTTGGGCTGGGTGGAACACAGCAAGCTATGCTCAGAACTATGTTACTCTTGACTCTGTGCTGAGAAATCACTCCTGGCAGTGCTCAGGGGTCCAGAGGGTGATGCTAGAGATCATAGTGAGGGGTCTACCATGTGCAAGAAAAGCATCTTAGCCTCTAGAGCTGTTCTTTGGCTTCCTAAGCTTTTTTTTGGTAGTAGTATTCATCATATACTAGCTCTCCACAACTAACGATTTAAATGATCTCATTGTTGTTGTTTTGGTTTGGTTTTGGACATCACCTGGTAGTGCTCAGGGGTTATTCTTGGATCTGCACTCAGAAATAGCTCCTGGCAGGTTTAGGAGACCATATGGGATGTCAGCAATCAAACCTGGGTTGGCCATATGTAAGGCAAACACCTACCCGCTGTGCTATCTCTCAGCCCCCTATGTCATCCTTTCCTTGTCAACTAGATGAGCCAACATACACAAAAAATTTGACCAATATTCACAACAGATATACACTCCCCCAGCAGTAATACCTGAACACAGAGTCAGGAGTAACCCTGGAGAATTCCTAGATATAGCCCCCACAACAAAACAAAAAAGAAATACACTGGATGCATTTTGTGCTCAAGAACAGGAGTCTGAGTTTGATCCCAATATAGCCAGTGGTGCTCGGGGGACCCTCTGGGATTCTGGGGATCAAGCTCTGGTCAGCTGCATGCAGGACAAGCTCTCTCCCCACTGTGCTCTCTCCAGCCCCAACAGTGAGTTCTTTTTTCAGGCAGAGGCAGAAAACTAAATCTTGCTGGAATTCTGCAGTATTGTCAATGAGTAATGAGCCAATACCCGGACAAGGATCAGAAAGAAGAGGGATCTTCTTTCCTGTGTCTATTAATAAGTCCCTATTAATTAGTCCGGTTAGGTTTTATGTGGCATATGAGGAGATGAGGCACATCTTTTATGTTTATATGTCATTTTTTTTCTTTGGCATCATTTGGATTCTTGGACATTAGTTCTTGGTTTGGGGGCCACACTCAGCAGTGGTTAGGTTTTACTCCTGGCTCTGTGCTCAGGGATTACTCCTTGTAGAGCTCAGGAAAGGAACTACATGCGGTGCTAAGAGTCAAGCCTAGGTCAGCCATGTGCAAATAAGTGCTTGATCTGCAGTGCTGTCTCCAGGTCCTGAATTTTTGCTTAGTTTTGGCCACACTTGATGGTATTCAGGGCTTACTCCTGACTGAGCTCAGGTATCACTCTGGGCAGACTAGGGGAACTTTCTGGAATGCTGGGGATCAAACTCAGGTCAGCTATAGGCATGGTAAGAGCCCTCCCTGATGTCCTACCTCTGCAGCTTCTGTTTTTTTTTTTTAATTTTACTTCCGTGGTTACAAAATTGTTCATAGTTGAATTTCAGTCAAACAGTGTCCCTTAACCAGTGTCCCAGTATTCCTGTCTGCTTCCTCCTTCCTGCTTCTGGACAAATATTTCACTTCTCTCTTTCTCTTTCTCTCTCTCTCTCTCTCTCTCTCTCTCTCTCTCTCTCTCCTTTTCTTTTTTGACACTTTTCTTTCTCTTTTAACATTGATTTTGACACCATTATTAATTAAGGAATATCATTTAGGTCACTTTATTTTTTGACAAGTTCAATGGGTGAAAGTTAGCCCTGGTTCTGGTCTTCATTCAATACACAAAGTCACCTCCAGGTCATTTTTGTTTTGTTTTTGGGCCACACCTGGCAGCACTCAAGGATTACTATGGTTCTCCACTCAGAATTCACACCTAGCAGGCTCATGGGATCATATGGTATGCCAGGGAATGAACCCAGGTTGGCCATGTGCAACGCAATACCCTCCAGAGTATTTTCTATAAATCCTGTATACACAAGGCCAATTTTTACCACTGAATTGCTTTATTCATAGGATTTAATTAAGAAATTCCCATGAGATGACACTTGTTCTGTATTTTTCTGGTTAGGTGTTCAAATTCCAATTTGAAATGTGATTGTAAACAGTTGTCTTGTTTTTGATTTTGAGATTAGCCTTTGATTTTCATCATTGAATAAAATGCATGGGGTGGAACAGTCATCTTTGATCTTTATTTTTTGTGTGGAGGTACTTTTTCTGCTACGTCCATTAGGTTTAAGGTTTTCAAATCATAAAGAAAATAAGACACCCTAAAATTCCTGTGGTACCCCATATAACTTTTAGTGACCTCCATGGAATTCAAAAAATGAAGCACAAGGCATACTTATTGCTTTCTGGTTTAGACCACTTCACAAAGTTACAGTAATTCAAACAGCATGGCACTGATGTGGAGGTGGAAAACAGGGCCAGGGATACTACAGGGGTATGGATGGGATGATACTCAATGGGATCAATGATTTGGGGGTTGGGGAGAACTGACATACCAGCAACCCTTCCAAACCTTCCAACCCATATCAAGGAAATGTATGTTTTTACATTCCAACCATTATCTGTTCCTTGATATTAGAATTCCACAAACTTATTTGCCACATGAACTCTTTTCTGTAAAATAAACAATCACTGACATCTCATGGAAATCTAGCTTCTTGGTTTTTAGTTTGGGGGTGCTGGGAGAGGTGATATCTGGCTATGATAAGGGATTCCTCTTGGCTGTGTGCTCAGGGACATATGAGATGGGCTTGGAGGACCAGACAGGTGCTGGGGAGGGAATCCAGGTTGTTTGCCTGCAAAGCAAGTACCCTTCCTGCTGTACTGTTGCTTCAGTCCAGAAATGGACCTTCTTTGAGCAAATAGAAAGTGTCTCCTTTTTTATCACTTGCTCCCAAACCTGCTACTGCTCCTTGGTTCATGTAAATGTCTCTGGATGGTGGGTAGTGTGAAGATGGGGCCCTCTACTTCCCAATCAGGGAAACCCTGCCTTATAAAAATGGCTCCAAAATGGTTCAAGGTCATCACTTTGGTCACTGCTTGAGAGCTGCACTGCTTAGGAGACTTCTCAAGGCCGCCTTAATGTCCTTGTTTCGCAGGCTGTAGATGAAGGGGTTCAGCATGGGGGTGACCACAGTGTACATCACGGAGGCAATGGCGCTTGCCCTGTCATTCTGGGTAGCTGCAGAACTGAGATACACAACCAGGCCTGTGCCGTAGAATAGAGAGACCACCGAGAGGTGGGACCCACAGGTGGAGAAGGCCTTGTAGCGCCCTTTGGTCGATGCCATTCTCAAGATAGAAGATACAATCCGGGAATAGGAGAAGGCAATGCCCGAGAGGGGAATGATGCCCATCAGCACCGTGGCAAAGTACATCTCGACCATGTTGAGGACATTGTTGGAGCAAGCGAGTTGTAGAACCTGGTTTATCTCACAGAAAAAGTGAGGGATTCTCGCAGGTGCACAGAAGGACAGTCTGAGCACCAGCAGAGCCCGGATCATGGAGTCCAGGATACTAAGGATCCAGGAGAAGAGTAAGAGCAGCCCACAGAGGCGAGGGTGCATGATGGCCGCATAGTGTAGTGGGTGGCAGATGGCCACAAAGCGGTCATAGGCCATGATTGATAGGAGGAAGATGTCCAATTCGGCAAAAAGGATAAAGAAGTACATCTGGGTGAGGCAGGAGGCATAGCTGATGGCTGGGTTCTGCAGGTGGATGTTCTGCAGCATCTTAGGGACAGTGGTGGAAGTGAAGCAGATGTCAGACATGGACAGGTTGGAGAGGAAGAAGTACATGGGTGTGTGGAGGTGGGGGTCAAAGACGGTGGCCAGGATGATGAGCAAGTTCCCCAGCACTGTGATCAGATACATGGAGAAGAACACCCCAAAGATGATGGGCTGCACCTCTGGTTCATCTGAGAGCCCCAAGAGGAGAAATTCTGAGAATTGGGTGTTATTTTCTAGTTCCATCTCTTGGTTTTGATGGTCTGGAATAAGGCAACAGGAGAGATGAGTAAAGAAATAGACGTTTACACTCCCACATACACCAGTAATACCATGAGACATTATTCCTTTTTGCATAGGCACATTAAAATGGGAAAATTAAAATGTACAAACAAGTTCTTACCTAATAGGGATAGGAACACATAAATTTTGTATTGTAGTGGGGCCTTACACCTTGAACACTTGGCATAGTGACTTGTCTTAGGCTTCAGAAGATCAGACATTAGCCATTCACTCCTGAACCTTGGATCACATCTATGGAATCAACATGGTTTTCAACACCAGCTCTAGGAATCAAACTTTTTTTTTTTGGTTTTTGGGCCATACCCGGCGTTGCTCAGGGGTTACTCCTGGCTGTCTGCTCAGAAATAGCTCCTGGCAGGCACGGGGGACCATATGGGACACCGGGATTCGAACCAACCACCTTTGGTCCTGGATCGGCTGCTTGCAAGGCAAACGCCACTGTGCTATCTCTCCGGGCCCTAGGAATCAAACTTATACAAGAACTTCTACCAGAGAAGGCTCTAATGCTGCCCTGGCATTGACTTGCTCCAGAATGGGTTCATATGACACCCCGATGACTTGATAATACAGGGATCTCTGCATTACCACTTAATGGTAAGGTTAAACCAGAGACTCTCCGTGTCACCCTGACTTTGACATAGACTCTGTACAAAAACCAGGATCTCTAACTACAGAAACCTGACCACTAAAACCATGATTGTGAAGATCTTTTACTGGGACCACAGAGAAAGACTTTAGGATTAGACAACATAGTATGTCCAGAGCCTGTAGTTGGTCTTATTGCAGGATGCTTTATGAGTAAGGTCTCCCTGTTTTTAGGCCAAAGGTTTTTCCTTTCTATTTTCCCCATATTTTTCTGTGTCTATGGAAAAAATCCTGCCATGCATGCACCCTTTTATTGTATTTTTTTCATATCTTTTAATTCAGAGCTCTTGCCTTTTTCATAGAACCTGGGGGCACAGATTATTTTTACCACGTACACATTTTTCTATAAAACTAAGAAGAAAGGAATAAAGAAAGGCTAGGAGCCAGGGGCCAAATGATATCTGATGCATTAGTGGGGGAATAAATAAGGACAGAACTAAATATCCAAGCCAAAGTCAACAATAATAGAATCTAATAATCTAAACTTAAAGAGGCCTGTTATAATGGCAGTCCAGGGACCAAGGGTGGTGGTACAGGATGCACTCTCAGGCCATTGGTGGAGAGAGGTTGACACTGGTGGTGGGAAGAGCCCTAGTCATTGTATATCTTAATTTCAACTATAAAGGACTCTGTAGATCACAATTGTTTCAGTAAAATAAAATAACAAAAGAAAGACATTTATAGCCTCATGCCACTACTCCTGATTCTAATCAGTGTTTCTCAACTGGGTACCCTATGGTCTCCTCTAGGTTCCCAGGATATTTCAAGGTGAAAATTCTATCAATGAGGGTTGTAGGCAACATAAGAAGGGGTTCAGTTCATAGAACAGGGGAGCAGAAGGAAGGAATGAGAGTTGGAAAATTGAAGAAGAGCGATCAAACAACAGGTAGGGTTTTTGCCTTGCATGCGGCCAACCTAGGTTTGATCCTCAGCATCCCATAGGTTCCCCCAAGAACTACCAGGAGTAATTCTAGAGAGCAGAGCCAGGAGTAACCTCTGAGTGCCACTGGGTTTGGTGCAAAAAGAAAGCAAAAAAAGGAGGGGGAGAAGGAAGAAGAGGAAGAGGGAAAAGAAAAAGGAAAGAGAAGAGGAGAAGGAAGTAGAAGGAGAATAAGGAAAAGGGAAAGGAGGAGGAGAAGGAAGAGAAGAAAGAGATGATGAAGGAGGAGGAGATGAAGAAGAAGAAGAAGAAGAAGAAGAAGAAGAAGAAGAAGAAGAAGAAGAAGAAGAAGAAGAAGAAGAAGAAGAAGAAGAAGAAGAAGAAGCAGCAGCTTTGTCCTATTCCCTTCTCCTCTAGCACCTGCCATCAGTGAAAACAGTGATTTCTTGTTTGTTTTGGTGTTCAGGGCGTATTCCTCACTCCACACTCAGAAATCGCTCTTGGCAGGCTCAGGGGACCATATGGGATGCCAGGGAATCTAACTCGAGTCAGCCACATGGAAGGCAAGTTCTCTCCACTGTTCTATCTCTCTGGCCCCTGATCAAGTGATTTCTAATAACTAATCAACAATTGATTCACAAAAGTGTCATGCTGGGTGCACAAAATAGTTCATAGTGGTGCTGTTAAAATATGGGTCTGTGGATATTCTTACTAGAAGGGCTTTTATTTATGCATTAGCAAATCAAGGAACCCATCTGTATTTGTAATAGTCTGTGGGGCCTTCAGTATTGAATTCTGCTGCTCTGACAATCTACCTTCTGTCTCTATTAACTTGCCTGCTGTGAATATTTTGATTGGGGGCCACACTTGGTGATGTTCAGGGCTGACTCCTGACTCTGTCCTCAAGGATTGATGCTGACAGAGCTCAGGGGACCTTATGGGTTGCTGGGGGTGGAACCTAGTTGACTGTGTGCAAGGCAAGCTCCCTTCCCACTGTTCTATCTCTACAGACTCAGAACTAAGAGCTTTCTTTTGAGGATTGGGAGCACTCCAGTTGTGCTCAGGGGTCGCTCCTGGCTCTGTACTCAGGGATCACTCCAGGTGGTGCTTGGGAGACCCAATACATGCCAGGAATCCAACGTGAGTTGGCTGTATGCAAAGCAAGTGCCCTACCTGGCATACTATTGCTCTGCCCCCTAAAGCTTTCTCTTTCTTTCTTTCTTTCTTTCTTTCTTTCTTTCTTTCTTTCTTTCTTTCTTTCTTTCTTTCTTTCTTTCTTTCTTTCTTTCTTTCTTTCTTTCTTTCTTTCTTTCTTTCTTCTTTCTTTCTTTCTCCTCTTTCTTTCTTTCTTTCTATTTCTTTCTTTCTTCTTTCTTTATTTCCTTTCTTTCTTTCTTTCTTTTTTCTTTTTCTCTCTTTCTCTTTCTTTCTCTTTCTTTCTTCTTTCTTTCTTTCTTTCTTCCTCTTTCTTTCTTCTTTCTTTCTTTCTCTTTCTTCTTTCTTTCTTTCTTTCTTTCTTTCTTCTTTCTTTCTTTCTCTTTCTTTCTTTCTTTCTTTCTTTCTTTCTTTCTTTCTTTCTTTCTTTCTTTCTTTCTTTCTTTCTTTCTTTCTTTCTTTCTTTCTTTCTTCTTTTTTTGGAGGGATTTGGTTTTTGGGTCATATCCAGCAGTGCTCAGGGCCTACTCCTGGCTCTGCACTCAGAAATAGCTCCTGGCAGGCACGGGGGACCATATGAGATGCCGGGATTCAAACCACCATCATCCCGGGTTGGCTGTGTGCAAGGCAAACACCCTACCACTGTGCTATCTCTCTTTTTCTTTTTTATAATTACTTTATTTAAGCACTATCGTTATAAAATTGTTCATGATTGAGTTTCTGTCATAGAATGTATATCACCCTTCAAAGGAACACTTCCCACCATCAATGTCCCCATTTTCCCTCCCACCCCATTACCATCTGCTCCTGCTTTTCTCTCTCTCTCTCTCTCTCTCTCTCTCTCTCTCTCTCTCTCTCTCTCTCTCCTTTTTTGACAATGTGGTTTGCAATATTGTTAACAAAGTGCTACTATGCATATCACTTTACCTCCTTTCAGCACCCAGTTCTTGTTCAGAGAAATCAGCTCCAACTCTCATTGTCATAGCGGTCCCTTCTTTGCCTTAACTGCACTCATGGCTCTTTGTGGCAAGCTTCCTACGCTGGACTGGTCCTTCTGGTCCTCATCTCTATTGTCTCTGCATATTAGTATATACTATTTTTTATTTTTATTTTTTGGAGGGGCCACATCCGGTGGTGCTCAGGGGTTACTCCTGGCTCTGTGCTCAGAAATCGCTCCTGGCAGGCACGGGGGTCCATATGGGATGCCAAGGATCAAACCCAGATTCATCCTGGGTCAGTTCTGTGCAAGGCAAATGCCCTACAGCTGTGCTATCTCTCCAACTCCCTTTAATTTTTTCTTTTATTCCACAAAAGCATGAGATTATTCTAATCTATCCCTCTCACTCAGCATCATAATCTCCATATTTATTCATGTCTTCTTTTTCATGCCACACCACAGTTTCACCCTCCAGTCGTTTTGCATGGAGGTCTCCTCCTTTGAAAGCTCCAGTTAGCTCTGTTCAAAAAAAAAAAAGCAAACAGACAAACAAACAACCCCCCAAAGGCAAATCTGCATCTGAAAGTAGATTTTAAAAAACTCAATAAAGGGGCTGGGCGGTGGCGCTAAAGGTAAGGTGCCTGCCTTGCCTGCACTAGCCTTGGACGGACCGCGGTTCGATCCCCCGGTGTCCCATATGGTCCCCCAAGCCAGGAGCAACTTCTGAGCACATAGCCAGGAGTAACCCCTGAGCATTACCGGGTGTGGCCCAAAAATCAAAAAAAAAAACTCAATAAAGTTTATGCTAAAGGCATATTCCAAGTCAATGGTCTCTACATGTGAGAAAGCAATATTTTGAAGGTTTCATTCATCAACCCCAATAGGTAACAAAGTACAACCTCTAATTATAGACCCTCTATGCAGATCTCATTTTTATATTTTAATCTCTTGCACTTACAAGGATTCTCTGGGTTCCAAAGAGGTGGCCACTGAGGGTGTTGCAGTCACTGGTTCTTGCCACGTTTCTTCCATGAGCACTTTTTGCAGAGAGTAGCTGGGCAGCCAGACTTGGCAGACAGACAAAAGCCATCCTGTGTCTCTGAGCGATGCGCTTGCCTTTCTTCTGCTCTGGTTTAGGCCAACATGGTAGAAATGTATCATATAAGATAGTCCTCAGCAGAACTAAGGCTTTGGAGACCTAATTAAATTAATTGTGCTATTGTTATTTTACTCTCTGAAGATCATGATTCCTTGGGAGTCAAGGAGCTCCAAAAAAAAAAAAGTGGACTTGATTTTGCAGAGAATCCTCGGGGGTCTAGCAATTCATGTTTCCCCTAATCAATGCCAGGGATAGTTCCTTAGAGGTCTCTGGGGAGCAGGAAGATCTCTATTTTAAGAGAGATTATTAAAACAACTGTATTATGGATTCTATCTCTCCCCTCTCAGTTGTTAATATATCCTTACCTTGACCATGACATAAGGAGGATCTTCCCTTCTCAAATGATCTTTATAACAAATAAATTTAATGATATTCATGTACCAATCCGCTTGGAATGCATGAAATTTGCTAGCCATTGTCTCATGAACCATCCTGATTTAGCAAAGGACTTAACAGAATATCTTAAAGTGAGGTCCCATGACCCTGAGGAAGCTATTAGACATGATGTTATTGTGTCTATAGTTACAGCTGCTAAGAAGGATATTCTTTTGGTCAATGATCACTTACTTAATTTTGTAAGAGAGAGAACTTTAGACAAACGGTGGAGAGTACGCAAAGAAGCCATGATGGGACTTGCCCAGATCTATAAGAAATATGCTTTACAGTCAGCAGCTGGAAAAGATGCTGCAAAACAGATTTCATGGATCAAAGACAAATTGCTTCACATATATTATCAAAATAGTATCGATGATCGATTGCTTGTCGAGCGTATCTTTGCTCAGTACATGGTTCCCCATAATTTGGAAACTACAGAACGGATGAAGTGTTTATATTACTTGTATGCCACACTGGATTTAAATGCTGTGAAGTATGTTTCAAATGTCAAACTCAGAATCTTCTGTTTGCAATATATTAGATTTTGTAGGGAAAAATAAACAATAGTACTTGGTAAATGTAAACAATTTATATAATGTAAATATTTTAATTGTCAGACACAATAAACATTCAATTATTTTAAGAATGTACTGCGTAAAAAAACTGTATTATGAACAGCCTTGTAAATCATGCTGTTTAAATAAAGTAGCTTTTTAAATAAATAGATTATTTGAATTGTATAAAATTGTCTTATAGAATTCTTCTTTGGCATTATTTAGGAAAGACAATATATAATCTTGTTGACAAACGTCCCAATAATTTTGGGGGGCCACACCTGGTGCCACTCAGGGGTTACTCCTGGCTCTACTCTCAGAAATTACTCTTGCTGTTATTCGAGGGGGCACTATAAGATGCCGGGGGTTGAACCCAGATTGGCTTGTGTAAGGCAAGTGTTCTCCTTGCTGTGCTATTGCTTTGGCTACAATACATTTAAATGTATAAAATAAAAGATGATTGAGATATCATAAAATATACATATCATGATAGAAGGTAGACATTTCTGAATTGAAAAATGAGCAGAGATAAGGCTGGAGAGATAAGGACATTTGCCTTGCATTAGGTTTGCTCCAGCATCATATATGTCCCCTGAGCACTGCCAGGAGTAGTTCTTGAGTTAAAAGCTAGAAGTCAGCCTTGAGCATTGCCAGATGTTTCCTCCCACTCCCAAAATTAAATAATAAGCAAAAGTAAAAGGTAATTGAATCAAAATTTTTATTTTAATATTTTTACTTAATTTTTCTCTTTTTTGATTTTTGGGTCACACTCACTGGTGCTCAAGGAGTGCTCTGTTCAGGGATCACTCCTGGCAGGGTTGGGAGGACCATACAAATCTCTAGAATAGGGACTGGAGCGGTGGCACGGAGCGGTAAGGAGTCTGCCTTGCTGGTGCTAGCCTAGGACCGACCCGGTTTGATCCCCTGGCATCCCATATGGTCCCCCAAGCCAGGAGCGATTTTTGAGCACATAGCTAGGAGTAATCCTTGAGCGTCACTGGGTGTGGCTCCCAAAACAAACAAACAAACAAACAAAAAGCCTCTAGAATAAAACCCCAGGTCAACTGCATATAAAGCAAGTGCCCTTCTCCTGCTATAATATGGCGCTGGCTCAGAAAACGGGTTTCTTCTGGAATGACATTATTCAAAGTCATTTCTTTTTTTTTTTATTTTTTTTAGATTTTTTTAAATATTTTTATTTAAACCATTGTGATTTAAACCATAGTTGAGTTTTAGACATACAATATTTCAGGACCAACCCCACCACCACCACCAACAACAACGTTTCCAGAGTCCATCCCCTGCCACCACTCCCCATTTTTAATTTGAGTTGTTCAAGTTTGGGTCTCATGGTTTCATGGTTGTTGACTCTGTGGCTTGAATATTTAGTTCTGTTTTTTCTGTTTTTTCTGAGACCCCTTGACCCCTGTCCCTCGTCCTTTCATATTTATGTTTCTCCTCCTCCACTCAATTTTTTTCCTTCTCCTCACTATATTCTGGGGTCTAGAGTGTTCTCAACAACTCACATTAAGATCATTGCATTTCTTCATGCAGGTATTCCAAAAACCACATATAACTGACATCATCCTATATTTATCCTTCTTCTTCTGGATTACTTCATTTAACATGATATTTTCCAGATCCATCATGTTACAAGTTATTTCTACTTTAGGTTTACTAAAAAAGAAATCATAACTCACATGAAAATAAAACTATGCTTGAAACTGAGTCCATTGACATAATTGCATCTTTGGAGGAAATTCTGAAACCATTTTTCACTATGGTATGTCTCTCTCTTCCATCCATTCATCCACCATCCATCCATCATCCATCCATCCATCCATCCATCCACCCACCCACCCACCCATCCATCCATCTATGGAGTGAACCTGGATCAGCTGCATGCAAGGCAAGTGCCCTCCCTGCTGTACTATTTTTCCAACCATGGTCCTTCCTGTTTATTGTTGTACATTGGTCATAGGACAATGTTGATTTTAGGCTTATATGTCTGATGATTGGTTACCTGGTTATATTCTTATTTTGCCTGGATTTTCATAGCATCTACCTGAGTCACTAGCAAAAACTGAGTATTACACAGTGACAGAACTACAAAACTATAGCCTGGAGATTCTATAGTTTAATTATAACAAAATTTTATAAAGGAGGCGCTATGGCAGCTCCAATGGAGTCCACATGACATGGTGAGAGCCATGCTCTCTGACCTGAGGCAAAAGCTTCAAGGAAGTTAGTCTCCTGGAGCAGTCATGGGTGGTCAAAGAGCAAGAAAATATTTGCCACGTCATGTACTGCTTCTGGGAACAATGATGCTTGTTTTTCTTATTCCATGCTACAGTAACTTGGGAACACTGGGTTCTATAGAAACACATAACATAATCATTTGAGAACACGTTAATGATTTTATGAATTATACAGAAACAGCCGAGAACAATTTTTTAGAAAAGAAGCCTTTAGCAGAAAATCAAGAAATTTTGCTTAAAAGCTATCACTAATATTCTTAAGAATAATAAAAGTAAGACTCATTTAGCCACAACTTTGGGTCAGTTATAAGTAGAAGAGTCTCTCACAGAAGAATCTAGGGAAAAGCCCATAGCTCAAAACCTGACAGCTAGAGAAACTTTAAGGACTGTGACAGATTTATAAGGATATCCATAAAAGGCAGAAATAGATCAGGTAAAGGAAACAGAATTTTTTATGTTCCTAAGAAAAAGCAAGGCACACGATGGTTATATCTAACACTGGGCAAATAATGGGAACCACCTATAGGACTAAGCTATGGCCTACTTAGCATAGGATTAAGTACACCTGATCCCTTACCTTATACAGGAGTATATGTGAAGCTGGTAACAGATGATTGATACATGAAGGAAAAAGAGTGTCTTATTATAAATTGCCCTTTTTAAAAAATACAGCAATGCCTCTTTAGTGTCATTTTACACAGGAGCAATAGGATTCACGAAAGAAAGGAAGGAAGGAAGGAAGGAAGGAAGGAAGGAAGGAAGGAAGGAAGGAAGGAAGGAAGGAAGGAAGGAAGGAAGGAAGGAAGGAAGGAAGGAAGGAAGGAAGGAAGGCAGGCAGGCAGGCTTTGGAAGGCTTGAACCATGGCAGTTCATGATTGGAGACCTAAACCTGGACCCCCAAACATAAAAAAAAAAAAATCCTGCTCACAGCTTAGGCTGGGCAGGCTTCTAAAATTAAGCAAAGATTAACCACTAGCCTTATGTCATATAGTAAATACAGACAACCACCAGAGTGCCATTGTTTAGAATAGTAAGATTAAATCTAATTTGTTTGTTTGTTTGTTTGTTTGTTTTTGGTTTTTGGGCCACATCCGGCGGTGCTCAGGGGTTACTCCTGGCTGTCTGCTTAGAAATTGCTCCTGGCAGGCACGGGGGACCATATGGGACACCGGGATTCGAACCAACCACCTTTGGTCCTGGGTTGGCTGCTTGCAAGGCAAACACCGCTGTGCTATCTCTCCGGGCCCAAATCTAATTCTTTTATTTATTTATTTATTTTTTGGTTTTTGGGCCACACCCGGCGATGCTCAGGGGTTACTCCTGGCTGTCTGCTCAGAAATAGCTCCTGGCAGGCACGGGGGACCATATGGGACAACAGGATTCGAACCAACCACCTTTGGTCCTGGATCGGCTGCTTGCAAGGCAAACGCCACTGTGCTATCTCTCCGGGCCCATCTAATTCTTGATAAGGTCAACATACCTAGAAAATTGCCAATATGTATTAAATATATGTGGGAATGAGGAACCTATAAATTGATGTATTTTGATTTTTTTGCCAGTATCCTGCTATTTTAGATGTATAAATAACCTAGAGAAATAAATGCAGTTTCTCCGTAGCAGAGGCTCAGGCCAAAACTCTTAGCCACTTTCCAGCACCCACCTGTCTTCCGAGGAGGACCCTAGGCTGCCCTCAGATGACTGAGCAGTCTGCAGCAAGGAGGAAAAAAAGAGGTCAGAGCAACAGGACATTGAAGAAGGTGCTTGCCTTGCATGGGGCCAATCTAGGTTCCATCCCAGGCATTCCATAGGGCCCTCAGAGCTCTCCTGGTGTGATCCTTGAGCTTAGAGCCAGGAGGAAGCCCTTAGCATTATTGGGTATAACTCCAAAGCAAAATAAATAAATAAGAAAGTAAAAATCCCAGTTACCTGTGGTCTGACCTCCTTTGCACAAGACTTGATGCAAGTGTGTGTTTGGGGGAAGGTTTCTGATCCTGGCATTTAAGAGCCTCAGACAGTTTCCTGGTGGTTAAGAGCCTCAGATAAGTGGCAGATGAAGTGGTTGGTGAGATTTACAGAAAGAGGGGCCCTGACTAATGAGAAAAGTGTCTGTGGTGAATAGTGGTACCATGGACATAGGAGGCATAATTGAAGCTTCAACTGCTAGAGTTGGTGTGCTGTGTGAGGAAAAAGGAATCTCCATTCCTGTCTGGCTCTAATGTCATTTGGTTCTGTCTCTACGTGAAACAATATGGGGAAATCTGAAGAAAAAATAAAAAGAGGGGCCAGAGCAATAGTACATTGGGGAGGATGTTTGCCTTGCATGCAGTCAACCCGGGTTCAATCCCAGCATCCCATAGAATCTCCCAAGCCCACCAGGAGTGATCCTGGGACACAGAGCTAGGAGTAGTCCCTGAGCACTGCTGGATGTTCCCCCCAAATAAACAAACAAACAAAAATGGTAGGCTCCAGCGATTCTACTCAGTACCTTCTCAGCATCCTTTCTCCAAAGCACAAAAGCACCCACTGAAATCCTGTTCCCTAACATATAATATAAATTGTCCATTAAAGTGCTATGTACGGCCCAGAGAGATAGCACAGCGGCGTTTGCCTTGCAAGCAGCCGATCCAGGACCAAAGGTGGTTGGTTCGAATCCCGGTGTCCCATATGGTCCCCCGTGCCTGCCAGGAGCAATTTCTGAGCAGACAGCCAGGAGTAACCCCCTGAGCACCGCCGGGTGTGGCCCAAAAACAAACAAAAAAAAAACAAAAAAACAAACAAACAAACAAACAAAAGTGCTACGTACCATAACCAGACTATACAATCAATGCCAAGGATCAAAGAATGGATAAAGAAGTTGTAGCTTATATATTTATTTGTTTACTCACAATAAAATCAATAAAAATAAAATAATAAATTCTAATAAAATAATAAAGAAATAACTGAAAACCAACTCCAATCATGCTTGTAATCACGGTGCTTAAGTAAAGATTTTATATATTAAAAATAAATAAATAAACATAAATATTTATTTAGTATTCACATGAATATTATGTAGCTGTAACAAATGATGAAACCTTGTAGTTCACCACGACCTGGATGGATAAAATGAATCTATTAATTTGAGTCCATTCTACTGTCTGAATTCTTTTTTATTTTTGGAGGAGGGCACCTGGTGATGCTCAGAGTTACTCCTCCTGGCTCTGTACTCAGGAGTCACCCTTGGTGGGGTTCAGGAGATTATATTGGATAATGGGGAATTGAATGTGGGGCAGCCAGGTGCCAGGCAAGTTTTTTTCCTTCTGTGCAATCACTCTGGCTCCTCATGTCTGAATTCTTACCAAAACCCAAGGACAGTTTCATAGTAAGACACATCACACATGAACCCAAATTTGTCCAGTCTTCCAGAAGGAAATCCAATGAACCA
Organism: Suncus etruscus; assembly: GCF_024139225.1. NCBI lineage: Eukaryota > Metazoa > Chordata > Mammalia > Eulipotyphla > Soricidae > Suncus > Suncus etruscus. The sequence continues at coordinate 86,931,721 of NC_064862.1, read as the reverse complement.
AAGCAATCACACAAAAAAGAAACTAAGAGAGAACGGAAAACGGAAGCTCCGCCCGCGAGACCAACAGTTCCGCCTACTCCTCACATGTTTTCTTTGAACGAACAGACGCTGTTTTCACCCAAAACCCAGAGGATGCCTCAGACCGAGTGAGAGCAGCACATGGCAGATCATGAGGACGCCATGACAGAAACTCAGCCGTTGGAGAACAAGCCAGATGAACAGCTGCAAGAGGAAACAGCCTCCAGAACTTTGCCCGAGCAGCCCCCACTAGAGGAGCTGCAAGCTCTTCAGCTAGAAATGGAGCCTGTGAATAAGCAAGCCAGCAGGGCCTTCTACAGATTCAAACTCAGGATGAAACAAAAACGTCAGTACCACCTGGAACTCAGAAGCAACATAATCCAGGGCATTCCTGGCTTCTGGGCCAAAACTTTTGTGAATCACCCCCAGATGTCAGCCCTAATCAGTCACCAAGATAAAGAGTTACTCAGTTACATTACTAACTTAAAGGTCGAAGATCCGACTCATCCAAATGATGGCTACAAGATCATGCTGTTCTTTCGGAAGAACCGCTATTTTTGGAATGATGTAGTTGCCAAGGAGTATATCACTGGCATCACTGGATTGAAACCATCTCATTCCACTCCAATTCACTGGTGCCATGGTTTTGAACTCAAGGCCTCTGAACGCAGGCACCACAACTGCAGCCCTAACTTCTTCAACTGGTTTTATGACCACAACTTTGAAGGGTCCACCAGGATTGCTGATATCATCATCAAAGAACTTTGGCCCAACCCTCTGAAGTACTACATGAAGAAGAGAATACCAGAACAAGGAACTGTGAAGCAGGCAGTGGAAAACTGAAGAACTGATGTCAGATGAAGATGCAATCTCAACATTGTCGTAGGGTTCAGCGCATACTTGAAGACAGGACCTGTAGCTGGTGCTTCACAAAAAGAGTCCTACCTGTGTTAAAATTAAAATAAAACTTTGAGTTTGTAAAAAAAAAAAAAAAAGAAAGAAAGAAAGAAAGAAAAGAAATAAAGAAAGAAAGAAAGAAAGAAAGAAGAGAAAGAAAGAAAAGAAAAGAAAGAAACTAAGAGAAAGGACAGACAACTAGTGATCTCAACATGGACTAGCCACTTCAAGGCTTATAACTACCTTCTAATTCATCATCATCATTATTAATTGTTTTTTGCCCCACACTTGGTGGTGCTACATCAGTTCCATGCCTTTGAATCACTTCCGGGGCGGGGGAAGCTTAGGGAACCTTGTTGTCCCAGGGTTCAATTCTGGCTCTCCTTTGTACAAAGTCTGGACTCTGACCATTGAATTATCTCTGTGTTCCATGGGATCCATTTGTTTGATATAAAAATTTATATTAAAGTTTATAGACAACATTTTAATATATAAATATATAACAATATTATAAATCTCTATATAGTATTATAGCTATATTTATTTGGCTTTTGGATTACACCTGGCAGTGCTCAGAGATTACTTCTGGCTCTGCATTCAGAAATCGCTCCTGGCAGACTCAGGATACCATATGGGATGCCAGGGAGAGAACCTGGGAGAGACCCGGGCTCTATCCCAGGTTGTTCATGTGTAAGGCAAACGCCCTACTGCTGTGCTATCACTCTGGCCCCTAATATGTATATAAATAGGGGGCCACAGAGATAGCACAGTGGTAGGGTGTTTTGCCTTGCATGCGGCTGACCTGGGAGGGACTGGTTCGATTCCCGACACTCTTATGGTCCCCCAGTCTGCCAGGGTCGATTTCTGAGTGCAAAGCCAGGAGTGACCCCTGAGTACTGCTGGGTATGGCCCAACAATCAATCAATCAATAAAGTTTTAAATAATATAAATATATACAATATAAACATATTGCTATGATTTATATATTCTGATATATAATTTATGCTTTTAAGATGTATGCATTTCTTTGCATTGCTTTAGATTTAATTCAAGATTTCACACATGCAGAGCAAGTGTTCTGGGCCTGACCTGCACCCCCACTCCAATACCTCTTAATTTAAAATTAAGGTGAACTGAGAAAATTACATAGATAACTTTGAGGGCTGAGCAATAGCACTGCTGATAGGGTATTTGCCTTGCACATGGCAAACCTGGGTTTGATTGCTGCATCCTGGATGGTCCCCTGAACCTGCCAGGAATGACTTCTGAGCACAGAGCTAGGAGTAAACCCTGAACACTGCCAGGTATTGTCAAAAAAAAAAAAAAAAAAAGACAACAACCACAACAAAGAAATAACTTAAACCCTTAGTTGTGGAGAGCTAACATATCATGAAAATGATTACAAAAAAACCACCTAGGAGACCAAAGAACAACTGTAGGGGCTAAAATGCCTTTCTTGCACATGGTGACCCTCCACTATAATCTCAGGTCCCCTGATCACTGCCAGGAGTGATCCCTGAGCACAGATCCAGGAGTAAGATAGTTCTGAGCATAGTTGGGTGTGTTACATCCTGCCTAGCAATCAAATCAATTATGGTGATGAAGTCAATGAGAGAAGAGAAGACTGCCTGTCTTGAACACCGGCTGGGGGAAGAAAGATTGGGAGCATCAGTGATGGGAATGTTGCACCGGTGAAGGAGGTGCTCCTTATATGACTAAAACCCAACTACAATCATGTCTGTAATCAAGGTGCTTAAATAATAAAGATATTATTTAAAAAATCAAATCAGGGACTGGAGAGACAGCATTACTAGTAAGGCATTTGCCTTGCACGTAGCTGACCCAGGACAGAAGATGGTTTAAATCCTGGAATCCCTCTGAGCCTGCCAGGAGCAATTTCTGAGCACAGCGCCAGGAGTAACCCCTGAGTGTCACTGGGTATGACCCCAAAACCAATAAATAAATAAATAAATAAATAAATAAAATAAAACAAGTCAGAACATTCCTATTAAGCAGTAACTTTAATTCAGGAAGCATACATAGGTAACCATCTTATAAATAATGAGCATAACCCATTTTATGACAAGGAAAACAAGACAGTACAAGACTTGTTGTCTAAAAATGAAATTCCTACTTGGTGAGTGGCTAATACATCCCAAAGCTAAGAATTCAGCTCCTAAGATTTTAGATGAGGGGTCAGAGCAATAGTAGAGCAGGCAGGGTGCTTGCCTTGCACATGGTCAATGTGGGTTCCATCCCCACATCCCCTAGGGGTCCCCCAAGCATCAGCAGGTATAATACCTTAGCATAGAACCAGGAGTCAACTCTGAGCATCAGCAGGTATGGCCACAAAGAAACAAAAGTTTTTTAGAAAAGAATGTGGCTCCTCTCCCTCATCAAAGAGATGAATGACAGTTACCTAGAATTGAGGGGAAGGGCCACATGCCCAAGGGAAAGTAAACTGTGTGAATCCAGCATGATTCAAAGTTAGATTTGTGACCAAGCTCAATGGCCATGCTGGGGATTGGGTGCTGGCAGAAGACAATTAAGTTCATTAAGTGGAAGCCTTAAGAATAGGCACTACAGCTCATGACATGAAGCTCATCACATAGAGTGATGAGTGCAGTTGGAGAGATGACTACACTGAAACTATCATAACAATGTGAATGAATGAGGGAAGTAGAAAGCCTGTCTCGAGTACAGGTGGGGTGGGGTGGGGGAAGAGGGAGATCTGGGAAATTGGTGGTGGGAATGTTGCACTGGTGAAGGGGGGTGTTCTTTACATGACTGTAATCATACAACTATAATCATATTTGTAATCACGGTGTTTAAATAAAGATAATTAAAAAAAAAAAGAATAGGCACTAGCTGAGTCCCAACCCTCCCTTCTGGGATCAGAGAAGCAGGAGAGTTTCCAGGTGTCCAGACCTGGCCTCAAGGGACACACTGATGTACTTAGTGGGGACAGTAACTGGATGGCAGAGAGCCTAATGAGCTAGAAGCCAGAACCCTCTTGGCTTCCTCCCTCACCTTGTTGCTTTTGCAGTCCTGAGTCTGGCTGGGTGCCCCATGCTCCCCTCCTTCCTGCTGTCTCATTCGGGCACCTTGGTCCATCATCAGCACCCAGGGTGGCGTGGACAATTTGCTTTGGAAGGCTTTCATACAGCAAGACCATCCTGGTGAGCCTGCGTGATGTGTAGACCTTTGGAGAAGGTTTGAGAGAATAAAAATTCAGTAGAGTTGTCTCAGGGACACTGGGCCAGGAGTTCAGGGTGTTGCGTGGGGAACAAGTGGCTTCTCCTTCTTCCTTTCCCTTTTCTTAAGCTTTTCTTTTGCTGCTTCCATGGTGCTCCCTGTTTGTTTCTTTGTTTGGGTTTTTTTTTGGGGGGGGGGGGCACACCCAGAAGCGCTCACCTGGCTCTGTGCTCAGAAATCGCTCCTGGCAGGCACAGGGGACCATATGGGATGCTGGGATTCTAACAACCGACCTTCTGCATCAAAGGCAAATGCCTTACCTCCAGCCTATCTCTCCAGCCCTGGTGCTCCCTGTTAATAGAGATGCATTAATGCAATCTTAGTTTGTTTAAGAAGAGTCTACATAGGATTGTGCTCGGGGCTGACTCCTGGCTCTGTGCTCAGGGAATCACTCTGGGTCTTGCCTGGGGGACCCTACGGTGCGCCAGGGTTTGAATATTGGGTTGGGGCTGTGTAAAGGCCAGTGCCTTTCCTGCTTTCCTGCCTCTCTGAAATTGCCTCCAAAATCTTGAGCACTTGCAGATTTCTCTTAGTGTTTGAGGAGGACCCTGTTTTGCTCATCCAGTCTGTATCTGAAGATAAGGGGATCTACTCTGCCCGAATGGTTTCAGATCATTGTTGTAGATGGGCCTGACTTCTTCAGAGTGTGGACCAGATACTTGCTAGCTCTGGTGCTGCTTTCCCCTGCCTTTTCCAAAGTATAAACATACAAGTGTGGACATAGACAAATTTGTGGTGTATATTTGGTGTATGTATGTATGGGTGTTTGGGGGGTGTGTGTTCATTGTATGTGGATGTTTTGGAGTATGTATGGGGGATATATGTTGTGAGTGTGTATGTGTTGTATGTTGTGTGGCGGATGTTTTGGAGCATCTATGGTTTCTGCACACACACACTCATACTCACACTCACACACATAATGGGAAGAACATTCCTGAAGCAAAGAATGGGGTTCATATATGCCAAGGAGACTCAGATGCAGCTGAGACCAGCCAGTAGCCAGTAGATGGAGTTTGGGACCAGCTGAGAGTTCACTACAGGGAAGACCCTGAAACCAAACTAGTCATTTACTGGAGGAACTCAGGGTTATATATATATATATATTTTTTTGAATTCTCAGGAGCTCCAAGGTGGCCCACCTGTAATTTTCAGCCCCTGGTCAATGCCACTGCATGAGATACAATCTGCTCCAGTCCTGTGGTTTTGGGGTATTCAGGTAACCCACCAGTTATGGGACACCTCCAAATTGGGGCCTGGGTTGCTCAGAGGCTTGTGTGGCTCTGGGAATCACTTGGGTCAGGCTCAGGTGACAGTGCTCTCTCCTGCCTAGTGTCCGAGGGGGAAGCCCAGCATCAGGGAGATCATTTTTCTTCCCACAGTCTCTGTCCCCCAATCTGGTTCCTCCTAAAATCCAAATTCCTGGGGTCAGAGAGAATAGCATAAAGGTAAGGCATTTGCCTTGCATACAGAAGGACAGTGTTCAAATCCCAGCATCCCATATGGTCCCTGAGCCTGCCAGGAGCAATTTCTGAACTTAAAGCCAGGAGTAACCCCTGAGCACTGCCGAGTGGTGACCCAAAAACAAACAAACAAAAAAAACAAAATAAAATCCAAATTCCTGAAATAAATTCAGAGCTTTCATACCTGCATTCAGTCCTTTATTATTTTTAATTTTTTAAATTAGCTGTAATGATTATTGTCCTTTTTTACATTTTTGTATTTTATTTATACAGTGGAAGGAATACATTATAAATGTGAGTGCAGGTTATTTCAGAATAATAAAATTCAAATTAACCAACATACTTTTTTATAATAAAGCTGCCTTTTTTTACACAAAATTATGAATGAGTTTTCAGTCATACAATGTACAATAGTCATTATCCACCACCAATGTCCAAATCCTTTCCACCGTCCCGTCCCTAACTGACAGTTTTCATCTCTCTCTCTATCTCTATCTCTCTCATTCATACATTTTCATTTCCTTTCACCCCCATTTAAACACTGTGGTTTGCAAATATTTTTAGTGAAGAGATATCGGTGCCTACTATCTTTTATCTCGCTTTCAGGCCCCCAGTTTTTGGTCCAGAGTAATCATTTTCCAACCATGATTGCAGTTCAGACATTTCTGCAGGCAACTTTCCTAGTTGGTCTTGAATTCCTTGTGGTGGGATGATTTGTCCCCTGTTAACTGGTATCATCTGAACTCTAGTAAGAAAAATTCTCTCTCTCTCTCTCTCTTCCCTCTCTCTCTCTCTCTCTTTCTCCCTCTCTCTCTATTTTCCTTATCCCTCTCTTTCCCTCTCTTTGGTCATATCCACACTACCCAGGGCTTACTCCTGACTCTGCACTCAGCAATTCACTCCTAGAAAGCTTGGGGAATCTATGGGATGCCAGAGATCGAACCTAGGTCAAGGCAAATGCCCTTCCCACAGGATTATCACTCTGGCTATCCCTCTTCTCTTTTAAGCTGCCCCATTCTACTATGATGGCCTGAGTCCTTAGACAGGCATTTCCCTATTAACACGCTTCCTCCTTCATTAAAGTGTTACTGATTGTCACCAAGCACCTTAGGCCCCTGGCTTCCTTCTCTAACATGGTCATACTCTGAAATTAACCCTGTAAGACACTGGACTTCAGATAAAAGTGGTGAATAAATGATCTCTTGGGGAATTATAAATCACTATAATTAAGAGAGACAGGAACAGTAGAGAGGGTCTCGGGGAACTAACAAAGAGAGGCCAAGATCACAGTGAAAATAATAAAATTAAATTTTTCTTTTGTATTCTGGGCCAAACATGGTGATGTTCAGGGGTTATTCTGGGCTTTGCACTCAGAAATCACTCCTGCTAGTGCTCAGGTACCATATGGGATTGAGATCTGGGATTGGATTTGTGTAAGGCAAGAAGTACCTTCTGTACTATATTTTCAACCCTTAAATGTTTGTTTTATTTGGGGCCGGAGAGATAGCATGGAGGTAAGCAGTTTTCCTTTCATGCAGGAGGTCATTGGTTTGAATCGCCGCATCCCATATGGTTCCCCCGTGCCTGCCAGGAGCAATTTCTGAGCCTGGAGCCAGGGAATAATCCCTGAGCGGCTGCCGAGTGGTGACCCAAAAAACCACACACACACACAAAAAAAGTTTGTTTTATTTTATTTTTTGCCACTCCCAGAAGTGCTCCGGGGGACTTACTCTTGGCGTCTGCACTCAGGAATCACTCCTGGGCAGAGCTCAGGGACCTTTTGGGGTGCCCAGGATGGAAACTAGGTCAGGCCACATGCAAGGGAAAATGCCCTACCTACTGTGCTTTTTCTCATGCCTCTGAAATGAATATATATCATATTCTTGACAACTAAATAGAAAATGTGTATTTTGTTACATGTGTAACACATGTCTGTGAGAATCTTTTTTTTCTTTTTTTGGTTTTTGGCCACACCCGTATCGCTCAGGGATTACTCCTGGCTATGTGCTTCAGAAATCGCTCCTGGCTTGGGAGGACCATATGGGACGCCGGGGTATCGAACACGCGGTCCGTCTACGCTACCGTTTGCAAGGCAGACACCTTACCTCTAGCGCCACCTCTCCAGCCCGAGGAATCTTAATTGTGTTTTTTCCTCACACAACTTCTCTCCTCATTAATTGAGAGAAATATTCATGTAGAAGCTGCCTACTTGAGGATGTGATCATCTTGTCTCTTCAAAGTCTGTGTAGTGTACATAACCTGAAGTTCATTTCCTTTTACTTGTTTTTATTTTTATTTATTTAAAGAACATGCATCACATAATTAACAGTTTACTGCAATGCATTTGTTTCCAAATAAATGAAAAAATATGTTTAAAAAATAGAAATGTCCTCTTTCTCTCCCTCCCCCTCTCCTTCTCTCTCCCTTTCTCCCTCTCCCCTCTCTTTCCTTCCTCTCTATTTCCCCTTCTCACTCTCCCTCTCCCTATTTCTCCCTCTCCCTCCTGTCTCTCTCTTTCCCTTTCTCCCTCTCCCTCTTCCTCCCTCTCCCTGTCTTTCTCCCTTTCTCCCTCCTCTCCTCCCTCCCCCTCTCCTTCCCGTTCCAAAAAAAAAAAGAAAAACTAGAAATGAAAGGAAAAGGAAGAAAGGAGAAAATAGAAATAGAGAATAAAAATTAAAATGTAAAGGAATATAAGAAAGAAAAATAAAATAAAATTCCTGACTGCAGCCGTGTAGGTCCAAGAATTCAAAGCACTGTTAAAAACACTGGGGCTTTTGTAGAGTGTGTTCTCAGCTACCAGGTCTCCCTGAATAGAAGAGTGTCAGGAAGGATGCCTGCACTAGCTCAACAAAAGTCCAAACAATATCAGCACAAGTACCAAGTATACCTAGAGTTATGGTCAGATTGGTGTCTCTGCAGAAAATCATAGAAGAATGGGTGATGCAGGGGCTATAGGCAAAGTGGTTAATTATGGGGAATTGAATGCAGCCAGCGTGGCTTCAGCAAGGCTGGGTCTTGACTCACCTTATCTCCCCCAAGATTACCCGGCTTAAACTGCATGTTTGGGTGTACCCAAGGTTTTTCATGGCCTGATTTACAACTATTTCGAGAAAGAGTAATTCTGTGGGAGCTGGCCTGGGTGTGAACATGGCAACTGCATTTGTCCCAAAGTTCATTTCTCAGTATCTCTCATTCTTCTAGCTCCAACTCACCCCATGGAACCAGAAAAACTTGACAGAAATTTTAGAATTTGTACTTCTGGGCATTTTCAAAAGAACCTGACATGCAACCCATCATCTTTGGACTCTTCCTGTCCATGTACCTGACTACAGGTGCTGGGGGAACCTGCTCATCATCCTGGCCACCGTCTCTGACCTCCACCTCCACACGCCCATGTACTTCTTCCTTGCCAACCTGTCTTTGACCGACATCATGCTTCGTATCTACCACCATCCCCAAGATGCTGGTGAACATCCAGTATGCACAGCCAAGTCATCACGTATCAGGGCTGTCTCACTCAATTGTAATTTCTTCATGTTGGTTTGCAGCAGTGGATGACTCTCTCGTGACTGTCATGGCTTATGACCGCTTTGGTGGCCATCTGTTTACCCCCCTGCACTTACACTGTCATTATGAACCCTCGGCTCTGTGGGCTGCTGGTTCTGGGGTGCTGGGTCATCAGTGCCCTGCATTCATTATTAGAAGCCCTTAATGGTATTCCGGCTCTCCTACTGTGCAAACACAGAGATCCCCCCACTTTTTCTGCGAACTCAATCTGCTGATCCAGCTCTCTTGTTCAAACACATTTGGCGAACAACATGGTGCTGTATTTTGAGTAACGGTGTTTGCTGGGTGGTGGCCCTGCTGTTTATATTCTTTATTCTTACTCTCGGATAATTTCCTCCGTTCGACGATCCCTTCAGCTAAGGGGAAGCAGAAAGCCTTTTCCACCTGTGTTTCTCACCTCATAGTGGGGTCTCCCTGTTTTATGGTGCACGAGCCTGGGAGTGTACTTCAGGTTTCTGCTGTGCCCATGGTTTCCCACGAAGGAGCCATCGCCTCAATAATGGACACAGTCATCACCCCCATGTTGAACCCCTTTATCTACAGCCTCAGGAACAAAGACTTGAAGAGTGCCCTGAGAATGATCATTGGGAAGAAAGCATGAAACGTCAATTGTCTACGAGTACTAGAACAAGGACTCCTAAATTTACCATTCCCACCCTCGCCACTTAGCTGAGTAATTGTCCGTTATGTGAATTTATTTCTAGAATTACCATTCTTTGATTTCAATGACTCTGTTCATCTCAGTTTTATGAGTCTCTTATCCAGTGTCTCATCTTATGGTATTGGGGGTTATTTTGTCTATTCTGTTCATAGACTCTCATCTTTCCTTTACCCCCACACAGGGATGGTCATTGGAAAATTGGGAATGAATGTGAAGATTCATTTCAGGGATTTAAATTTGGAAAATTTTATTTAGCTTATGATTTGAAAATATAAAATAATGAATTTTTTCTGACTGAAGCTATTGTTCATTTATTATTTTATTTAAACACTATGGTTACAAGGTTGTTCATAGTACAGGTTTTTTTGTCACAGATAAAGTTTGTTCATAATTGAGTTACAGTCAAACAATATACAGACAACCTTCATTGGTGCATTTCCACCACCAATGAACCCAATTTAATGAATGATTTTTTGTTGGGTTTTTTATTTTTTTTTTGGTTTTTTGGGCCACACCCAGCGGTGCTCAGGGGTTACTCCTGGCTGTCTGCTCAGAAATAGCTCCTGAGCAGGCACGGGGGACCATATGGGACACCGGAATCGAACCAACCACCTTTGGCCCTGGATCGGCTGTTTGCAAGGCAAACACCTCTGTGCTATCTCTCCGGGCTCATGAATGATTTTTTTTTATAAAAAAAAAACTTATTGATGGATTGATTGATTGTTGGGTCACAACCCAGCGGTGCTCAGGGGTTACTCCTGGTTCTGCACTCAGAAATCACCCCTGGCAGGCTGGGGGACCATATGGATGTCGGGAATAGAACCGGTCCCTCCTGAGTCAGCCACATACAAGGCAAACGCCCTACTTGCTGTTGCTATCTCTCCAGCCCCTTAATGAATGATTTTTAAAGAAAAATAAGTTTTATTTCAGAGAACCATGATGTACAAAGTTACTGATAGCTGGAGTTTCTAGGAATACAATATTTCAACACCAATCAACATGCTCAGCTTCCCTCCACTGATACTTTCCATTCTCTTCCACAACACACCATTCCCCTCCCTATCACCTTGACATGCACATTATAAAGTTCAGTAGTTACAGCTTTGATTTCAAATTTTCAGTGTGGTTAAGTCCAGGCTTTGGAGGTAGAGCTAATAACCCTCTTCCACATCCCCAATATAACTGAAGCCCCAACCCCTGTTCCCCCCAATACTTCTCTTTCTCATTGTCTTCTTCCTCCTCTTGATTTCTTTTCCTCTCTGAATGGCAGCTTTGTTAGAAGTTGGTTGCCTCACGTAATAAAAATGTTTTATAAATGTAACAATAGTGTTTATAATATGTTTATAATATTTCTTTCGAAAAAGTGCCCTTGCCAACCAAATTGATCATATAATTTTATAAAATAAAAATCTGACAGGGGTTATTATGTCTCATGCTTTTCTTGCAATTTTTTTAGGTGGGGTGGGGAATATTTGGTAATGTTTGGGATTAACTGGGTCATATCCTACTCAGTATTTGTTCTCCACCCTAGGGTGTGGTCTGGTTCTTGCTAATCAAAAGCCCGGGTCTCAGGCATTCATTCTCTGGTCTTCCCCACTAAGCTACCTGCCTTTTAGGAGTGGAAGGCTTGGAATTCCTGGCTTGAGTGTTGGAAATACTGAACCCATTTTTACCCTCTTAAACTCTGTGGATTGATTATTTCCTGCATCGGTGTTTGCTCCCAGAATTTCATTTCTACAGGTCCTGGATTTGGAGCTTGAGGCTTCCTTCTCAGCAATACTCAGGGATTACTCCTGGCTTTATACTAAGGAATCACTCCTGGTAATGTTCATGGATCTCTGTGGGATGCCAGGGATCGAACCTGAGTTCACTGCATGCAAGGCAACTTCCTTCCCCATTGTACTATCACTCTGGCCCCAAACTACAGTATTTTAGGGGGAATTCTATCTTCTGAAACTATCCTTGTCCCCTATTTCCTTCCTGCCCTTCTCCCTTGAGTGTCTCTGGGGCAGATATTTTTCTTCTCTTTCTCTCTCCCTCTTTTTTTTCTCTCTTCCTTTTTTCCCTTTAGACACTTGTTTGCAATTTTTTTTTGGTTTGTGGGCCACACCCAGTGATGCTCACGGGTTGCTCCTGGCTCTGTGCTTAAAAATTGCTCCTGGCTTGGGGGACCATATGAATGCTGGGGGATCAAACCACGGTCAGTCCTAGGTCAGACACATGCAAGGCAAAAGCCTGACAGCAGCTGTGCCACCACTCCGGCCCTATTTACAATATTTATACTGCAGGTATAAATATTGTATCATGCTTATCACTTTATCTCCTTTCAGCACCCAGTGAAAATAAGGTTTTGATACTCATTTTACACCCAAATGCAGTCAGCAGGTAGAAAATAAGTAAAAAAGAAAAAAAAAAAGAATCCATTCTCAGAGTAGTAAAAAACAGGCACAAGTTATCCAGTTTGATAAAAGTTTTCTTTATTGGGAAAAGCCATTAAGATAATGACACGCAGAAATATTAGCCAGAGGGTTGAAAATAATCCAGATTTTCCCCCCAATATCAACATTCATAGATGCAACCAAGTGTAGTTTGTTTCCCTTAGTGCAATGCATTACAATTCTATAGAGAAAAACATGTTTATTATATGTCTTCTGGTTAAAAAAATAATAATGGGGCCGGAGAGATAGCATGGAGGTAGGGTGTTTGCCTTGCATGCAGAAGGATGGAGGTTCAAATCCCGCCATCCCATACGGTTCCCCGAGCCTGCCAGGAGCGATTTCTGAGCATAGAGCCAGGAGTAACCCCTCAGCGTTGCCGGGTGTGACCCAAAACACACAAACAAACAAACAAAAAATAATAATATGAGGCTGGAGAGATAGCGCAGCGGTGTTTTCCTTGCAAACAGCCGATCCAGGACCTAAGGTGGTTGGTTTGAATCCTGGTGTCCCATATGGTCCCCCGTGCCTCCCAGGAGCTATTTCTGAGCAGACAGCCAGAAGTAACCCCTGAGCACCGCTGGGTGTGGCCCAAAAAAACAAAAACAAAACAAAACAAAAATAATAATAATAATATTTCCAAACTCCCACAATACCACATTAGGCAAAGGATGATCTTGAAATCATTCACATTTGCGGTTGGAAATGAATTTGGAAATAGGGAGTAGGCTATAAAGGGGAAAATACTATTGGACAAAAGAAAACAGCAGAACATGGAAACTCTTGATTTCTGAATCACCGACCCAGATGGTGCTGAGATGAAAGAAATAGGGGGCAAATTCTTCAACCATAGTTGAACCACACAGTTCCCAATTTCTTTTCTTTCTTTTTTTTTGGGGGGGGGGCACACCCGGCATTCCTCAGGGATTACTCCTGGCTCTGTGCTCACAAATTACTCCTGTCAAGCTCCAGGGCCCAGATGGGATGCAGAGGATAGAACTCAGGTCAGCCACATGAAAGGCAAATGCCCTACCCACTAGTGCTAACACTCTGGCCCCTCCAATTTCGACTCTCATACTTTGACCTCACCTGTGGTGGGCTAGAAAACCTATATTTTTGTAGACCCCTTCACCAACAATTCCTTCAGCGCCTTCTTGATGTCTTTATTCCTGAGGCTGTAGATGAAGGGGTTCAGCATGGGAGTGACCACAGCATACATCACAGAGGCAATGGAACTTGCCTCGGAGCTGTGGGTGGCTGCAGAACTAAGATAAATTCCTAGGACTGTGCAAAAAAACAAGGAGACCACGGAGAGATGGGATGCACAGGTAGAAAAGGCTTTATACTTGCCTTGAGCAGAGGAGATACCACAGATGGAAGCCACGATCTTGGAGTAGGAGTACAAGATGCCGCCAGGGCACCCCCAGCCACCACCACAGCTGCTGAATACATGACCACATTATTGATGAAGGTATCAGAGCAAGCAAGTTGAATCATGGGTTTCAATTCACAGAAAAAGTTGAGGATTTCCAAGTCTGTGCAGAAGGATAGGCGCCGGACCATTAAACACTGCAGCAAGGAATTCAAGGCACTGAGAAGCCAGGAGCCAGAACCAGGTGTCTACAGAGCTGGGGGTTCATGATGGCAGTGTAGTGAAGAGGGTGGCAGATGGCCACGAAGCGGTCATAAGCCATGACGGTCAAGAGGAAGTTGTCCAGCACTCGAAGAGGCTGACAAAATACATCTGTGCCAGGCAGGCTTTGTATGTGATCCCTTTATGCTGTGTCTGGATGTTGGCCAGCATTTTGGGGACCGTAGTGGAGGTGAAATCAATGTCCACCAAGGACAAGTTGGAGAGGAAGAAGTACATGGGCGTATGGAGGTGGGGGTCAGAGCTGACGGCCAGGATAATGAGCAGGTTCCCCAACACCGTGACCAGGTACATGGACAGGAACATCCCAAAGATGAGGGGCTGCAATTTGGGCTCTGAGGGGAAGCCGTGAAGGAGAAAGTCTGCCATCTGAGAAGAATTTTCTAGAGTCATGTTGGGTGACGATTTCTAAGGAACAGGGAAGGGACATGGTGAATTTTCCTACAGATCTGAAGATCATAATAAGATGCTAATTTGATTGTGATATTTTTCCCCCAGAAGCTGTTAGTGTTGTTGTTTCCAAATAGGCTCTTCTTTCTGACTAAATAAGAACATTGGACTCCCAGCAGTGAAGGAGTTTCTCTTTCTTCCCTGCATCCATACCAGCATTGGTGGTTCTTATTACCTTTGTTTTGTTTTATTTTTGGTCTTTGTGCTACACCCAGTGATACTCAGAGTTCACTCCTGGCTTTGCACTCAGAAAATACTCCTGGTAGGCTCAGGAATGGTGGGGACCATATGGGATATTGGGGACTAAAGCTTAGTCTGCTGCATGAAAGACAAGAGCCCTTCCTGCTGTGCTATTCCTCTGGCCCCATTTTCTTATTCTTATTGATGTGTGCCTGTCTTTGTAGTATGAGATGGTATATCCGTGTTGTTTTTCTGTACATCTCCTTGATGACTAACGTGAAGCTTTTTTTTTTCTTCCAATTTATCTTTTGGTCACAGTAATTCAAATAAAATTTTATTCAAAAGAAAAAATATGAATATGGAAATTTATTGTTTCCACTGAGTTGTGAAATGTTGCATCATAAAATATAATCAGGCAAGAAACATCTACCGAGTCCTAGAAAGAGGGAAATGGTCCTCTTTCTCAGAAAATTTTCATACATTCAACACGATGATTTAAAATACCAGTGTAAAGAGCAACTTTGTAGATGAACAGTTCAAATATGTATGCAACATACAAGAATCAGATGCAGCTCAGAATGAGAAGAGTATTTAAATGAAACAGGAGGTCTTTGGTTTAGGAGGCATATCCAACTCAGGAATCATTCCATTGGTGCTCTAGTGACCACACAGGGTCAGGGATTAACCCTCTACCCCAGGGGTCTGACAGTACTTTGAGTTTACCCCTGTGTTCATTTTTAAATATTTATAGCTCATTATTTTCTCGAAGCAAATTAAGAAACAATCACCTGGGTCTAGAGTGATAGCACAGCTGAGATGGTGTTTGTCTTGCATGCTGCCAACCTGGGTTTGATCTCCAGCATCACATATGGTCCCCTGATCCTGCCAGGAGAGCAGAGCTAGGAGTAACCTGAGATTCAGCAGGTTATTGAGAAAGAAAAGGAAGGAAAGAAAGAAGAAAGAAAGAAAGAAAAGAAGAAAGAAAGAAAGAAAAGAAAGAAAGAAAGAAAGAAAGAAAGAAAGAAAGAAAGAAGAAGAAAGAAAGAAAGAAGAAAGAAAGAAAGAAAGAAAGAAAGAAAAAAAGAAAGAAAGAAGAAAGAAAGAAAGAAAAAAGAAGAAAGAGAAAGAAAGAAAGAAAGAAAGAAAGAAAGAAAGAAAGAAGAAAGAAGAAGAAAGAGAAGAAAGAGAGAGAAGAGAGAAAGAGAAGAGAAGAAGAAAGAAAGAAAGAAAGAGAAAGAAAGAAAGAAAGAAAGAAAGAAAGAAAGAAAGAAGAAAGAAAGAAAGAAAGAAAGAAAGAAAGAAAAAGAAAGAAAGAAAGAAAGAAAGAAAGAAAGAAAGAAGAAAGAAAGAAAAAGAAAGAAAGAAAGAAAGAAAGAAAAGAAAAAGAAAGAAAGAGAAAGAAAGAGAGAGAGAAAGAGAGAGAGAAAGAAAGCAAGAAAGAAAGAAAGGAAGGAAGGAAAGAAGGAAGGAAGGAAAGAAGGAAAAGAAGAAAGGAGAAAAGAAAGAAAAGAAGAAAAGAAGGAAGAACGGAAAAGAAAGAAGGAAAGGAAGGAAGAAAAAAGAAGAGAGAGAAAAAATCACCTGTATAAAGTATTCAAAATCTGATTTGTATTTTAAAAAGTGTCAGTGATCTGCATACATATAATAAATAAATCTAAATAGTGAACATGAACATGAAGGACCTTGCAACTCAGTAATATTCTATTTAAGAGAAAGCAAGCAGTTTCTTTCACACCCATTAACCTGGGACTAATTTAAAGAGCTGTTGATATGAGGGGTTTGGAATTTTTGTCTGTGTGTGTTTCTGGCCACACTTAGCCATGCTCCAGACTTACTCCTGGCTCTGTGCCCAGAGATGAGTCCTGGCCATGCTTGGGGGAATCCTATGGGGTGCCAGGTATCAAACCTTAGTTGGCTGTGTGCAAAACAAGTGCTTTACCTGCTGTACTTTCACTCTGACCTTGGAGTTAGCATATTTTTTTTTAAGCAAAGGGACACTACTTGGTAGAAAAGTGGAAAAGCCTGAAAACTGTAAGACTAGAACTTATAAGGACTCCAAATGATCAATGTGAGTATTCAGGAGATAAATTCAGCTGAGTTTGGGTCTGCTTTTCCTCCTGTGCATTAAAAGAGCAACGCAGGGGCCGGCGAGGTGGCGCTAGAGGTAAGGTGTCTGCCTTACAAGCGCTAGCCAAGGAAAGGACCATGGTTCGATCCCCCGGTGTCCCATATGGTCCCCCCAAGCCAGGGGCAATTTCTGAGCGCGTAGCCAGGAGTAACCCCTGAGCATCTAACGGGTGTGGCCCAAAAAACCAAAAAAAAAAAAAAAAGAGCAACGCAGTTCTCTCTCCAGTGACACCCAACATGTTTAAGCATGACTCAAGTTCACAGGTTAGCAACTGCCCCTCCCCATTGAGAACCATCCCTTGAACTTCACATCTCAGCACACTTGTCCCAGCTTTGCTCTGACATTAACAATTTAAGGAGAAATAATTCCTAGGTCAAGCAAGTGAATGCCATTGGGGGGTGGAACAATATTACAGTAAGGAGGGTGTTTGCATTGCAAGCAGCTAACCAAGGTTCAATCCTCGGCATGTCTTATGGTCCCTCTGAGCCCTGCCATGAGTGATCCTTGAACTCAGAGTCCAGAATAACCTCGGAGCATCGCCAAACAAATAACAAAAAACAGCAAACAAAACCAATAAAATTGCCACCATCGCATTTAGATAGGATGTCACCATTGAACCAAATGCATCCCTTTAGAAAGCAGGTGGCCAATCCAGCCTCTCCCTCAGACAGCATCCAAAAACTCAGTGTGATTACTTCAAGTATAATCGCAATATTTCAGATGAACAGCTCAAAAATTATGCATGCATTGTGCAGAAGAGTCCAGCTAAGAATAAGGTATAGGGCTGGAGTGATAGCATAGCGGAGAGGGTATTTGTCTTGCAAACATCCAGACCCGGGTTCAATCCCTGGCATCCCATCTGGTTACCTTAAGTCCACCAGGAGTGATTCCTGAGCTCAGAGCCAGGAGTAAACCCTGAGCAATGCCAAGGATGGTCCAAAAGAAAACAAAACGAAAAATCAGATACAGCCTGAAATGACTGAGAGTTCAGACTCACCCAGGGGAGAGGAACTCTGAGAAGAAGAAATCCAAGTGGGAATCTCAATTCTTCACTCAACACTCAGTAATGGAGGTGAAAAGTCTGTCCTCAGCCAGGAGCACAGAATGGAAGGAAACAGCAACATCCCTGCCAGAATGAGGGATACAGGAACCAAGAGACCACCAAAAAGGGAACAATGCCTCTCTTTGCTCTGCAGCCAGGCTTGAGACCGAGGGCACCAGAACATATTTACAAGCGCCCTCTACCTGCTCATTAGGAACTTTTGCAACTTGCCACTGTCTCTAAGCTCAGAAAACCCCTATGGAAATCTGCTCTGGACACGTAGGAAATAGTTCCTAATGATTCTCTTTTCCCAAGACATCGGGACTCAGGTGAATCTTTTTTTTTTTTAACCCCCATCTCTTATCTCTTCCAGAGCTCAGAACCCACCATCAGGTATTCCAGACTTAGCTCACGAGTTAAAAAAAAGATGGTCTTTATTTTCTTATATAACCTGTTTGTTGAAAAATGATATATTCAGATTTAGATGGTTTTACATGACATAATCTGATTTTTTCAGTTCATGGACAGGAGATTGGTTTTTTTGTTTTGTTTTGTTTTGTTTTTAGAAGCATCTGTTTCTGGAGAGACATGGGCTCTATTTGGTAGTCCTGATGTATTTTGGGGTCACAGTTTTCAACTACTGTCTACTAAAAATGTTAGTTATGCCTCTATTCGTTCTAATGCTAAAAAAACACTAGAGGGATTTGATACTTTGCTGTGGCAGAGGCAGGGCTAGAAAAGATAAAGTTCAAAAAAAAAGCTAGACCATGTCATAAAAGAGTATAGTTTATTTGGGACAATTGACTCAGAATAAGGTCAAGAAGACACCAAGAAAAAGAATTACATTTATTTTGGGTAAAGGGCAGAGTTGAAGAAGACATCAGGTGATTTTAAAAATTAGGAGGAAATGGAGTTGGAGTAATAGGACAGCAGGAAGGGTGTTAGCCTTGCAAACAACTGATTCAAGTTCGATCCTGCAGACTCTATATAATCCTTCAAACACTGCAAGGAGTAATTCCTGAGCAGAGCCAGGAGTTTCTTTTGAGCATCACTGAGTGTGACCCAAAAATCAAACCCAAAACATTTTTGGAAAAAAAAAAAAAGCTCGAAG
Source organism: Suncus etruscus (assembly GCF_024139225.1). Lineage (NCBI taxonomy): Eukaryota > Metazoa > Chordata > Mammalia > Eulipotyphla > Soricidae > Suncus > Suncus etruscus. The sequence goes on along the minus strand of NC_064862.1, from coordinate 86,912,866 downwards.
TCTGACATTTAAACACCTTTCAAATGATACAGGAGGATGGTGGTGGATTTTGACATTGAAGGATGCAACCTACTTTTAAGAAGTATTTGTTATGTTGGGAGGTATTGGTGCTAAGTGAAGTGGGATCTTTGGAAGCTTACGTTGCATCAGAGAGAACAGGAAGACATCTGTCTATCCATCCACCTATCAGGATGCAGGATCCTGACAAGGTTGGCCATCCTTGGAGAAAGAAAATTCCTTCTTTCTTTCATCATAGGAAATCAGTTCATTTGGAATAAGAAAGAAAACTGAAAGGTTTGCAGCTCAAGCTTTGCACGAAAGCGTCACAGGTTCCACTCCTGCCCCCGCCCAGGATTATCCAAGTAGGGTGGGTATAGACACACACACACACACACACACACACACACACACACACACACACACACACACACCAATCCCTGGAGCATATAATTTCATGTGAAATACACTTCCAACTCCTGAGCCTTGGGCATTTTCCTTATGGTCTTTTCGTTTTACACAGAGATAAATGGCAAAATGGGGTTTTGGTATAGGAAACATGTCATTACATATTTTTGCCCAAAAAGGTAGATGGTAGAATTTGTCTGTATTATGGGTGGTCTTAGCACTTCCTTTTTGACAAACCTGTCCATTTTCTTTTGTTTGCCATAAAGCAGAGACTTTATGGATCCGGGACTGGAGTTGGATTGATACAAAGTGTGATTGCCTTTCTGTTTCCAATGAAACCGCCAGTTTCCTCCTGATCGGGAAAGATAAGGGAGCGAATGGGCTAAAGGAAATAACCACTGCACCACCAGGAGTGAGTCCTAAGAAAAGCCAAGTATGATCCAAAAACTAAAAAAAAAAAAAAAAAAAAAAAAAAGTAAAAATAGATTGTTGTACATGTGAAAACAGCTGTGAGCATCTCTAACATCTAATAAACAGTGTCTGGCATGTACTAGGCATTCACTCGCTTCTTTTTAGTCCTTGTAAAATAAATTTAAATTGTTAGTGAAATAGCGTTAGGATCATTGTAGAAAGATGGGAAAGAGAAAGGCGGAAGAAGGCAGAAAATAGAGGAAGAAAGAGAAATAGGAAAGAGACAGAAAAGAAGAAGGAGAAGAGAAATATAAAATGAGGAGGAGTAGAAGGGAAGGGAGAAAAAGAAGAGAAAGAAAACCAGAGGCTGAAGAGATAATTCTGTTGTGTGTCACCAAAAAATCATAAAATTCAGTATCAACACACAAGAGCCTATTCCAATTTGTTTATTTATTTTAGTTTGGGGTCCAAACCCAGCGTGCTCATGGGTTACTCCTGGCTCTGCACTCAGAAATCACTCTGGGAATGCTCGGGGGACCATATGGGATGCTGGGGCTAGAACCCAAGTCGGTCCCAAATCTGCAGCATGCAAGGCAAACAACCTACTGTTATGCTATTGCTCCGGCCCCCTAATCCAATTTATTTTATTATTTATTATATTTGTTTGTTTAGGGGGCACACATTGCACTGCTCAAGGCTGACTCCTTGTTCTGTGCTCAGAAATCACTCCTTTGGGAGCTGAGGGGCCCTCTGGCATATTGGGGATCAAACTAGGGTGTATGTGTGCAAGGCAAGAGCCTCAACAACTGTATTAAAGATTTTCTGGACCCTTTAAAATATTTTTTTCAGGGCCAGAGAGATACCACAGTAGTAGGGCATTTGCCTTGCATGCAGCTGGTCCAGGATGAATAGTGGTTCATATCCCGGCATCCCATATGGTCCCCTGAGCCTGCCTGGAGGCGATTTTCTGAGTGCCACCAGTTGTGACCCCAAAACAAAACAAAACCAACATATATATTAGTTTCAAACCTATTTTATCTAACTCAAAGAACTAGAAAGTTCTATGAATAAACAGGGAAAATGGATGCCAGTGAGCCTGTGGAGTTGAATCCTTACCATCTTGGTTTGGATAATGGACTTGGGGATGTCAGTACTTTCTAGCTTAAGTTCCCTTTCCTCATCCCTCTCAGTCATTTCTTATATTCTAATTCCTACGCCGAGAAGGGAGCCATTTTTTAAAAAATTATTTTATTTAAACACCATGGCTACAGAAGCGCTTTCATCATACAGTTGGGTTGTTTTTTTTGTTACCCCCACAGTTACAAAGTTGGTTCATGATTAAGGCTGGCCGTCACACAATGTCAACACCCTTCACAGTGTACATTTCCCGCCTCAATGTTCCCTATTTCCCTCCCATCCTCCTCCTGCCCTCTCCCTTGCTTGACTCTGGGAACAGACCTTTTTTCTTTCTCACTTTCTCCCTCTTCCTTTTTCCCTATTAGAACTCTGGTGTTTTAAAATATTGTTCCTAAGTGGTATCAATGCTATCGGTTTTATCCCCTTTCAGCATCCCGTTCTTGTCCAGAGTAAACATTTCCAACTATTATTGTCATAGTGCTCCTCTGCTACTTGTACTACTCCCTGCTCTTTGTGACAAGTTTCCTATCGTGGACTTGTTCCTCCTGCCCTTCCTCTCTCTTCTATTTCTGAATAACCCATACAACATTTTTATATTCCACAAATGAGTACACTCTATGTTTAAAATGTGTACTGGTGAAAAAGTGTTGGACATTGTATGACTAAAACTCAACCTATGAACAACTTTGTAACTGTAGAGGGGGAAGAAACAACTGTGTTTTGAACTATCTGGTCACCATGGTGTTGAAATAAAAATAACTTTTTTAAGTGGAAAAAAAATGAAGATGAAAGAAATGATGATGTCGACAAAAGTGACATCATGCGTGGTGATGAAGAGGGTCGTGATTGTGAACATGAAGAAATTGTTGGGTCATGATGCTGATGGGAATATTAATGATGAACATGATCATAGAACTGATGTATGATATGACTGTAATGATGAGAATAATGACTTGGGTTCAGCAACAACATCTGGCAGTGCTTGGGGGGAGAGTATTCTGTGGTGTCATGTTGATCAAATCAACATAAAGTTGGGCTACATGCAAAGCCAATATTTTAACCTCGGATGCTATCTCTCAGGGCTTTCATTTTCATCTCCTTGTCCTTCTCTAAAACCCTTCACTGGTATGTTAGGGAGGAAGGTTTTAGACCAGCTGTTGAAACCAGTGGACTGGTAGCTGTAACCCAATCTCCAGGCTACAACCAAAGAAGATGAAACTATTTAGTTAGATTTTAAGGACTCACTGGGGGAGACTAAAGCCACAGTCTTACCTGGCGATTCAGGAAACAAGTTGACCCCACATGTCACAAATGTCATAGGGACATTGGTAATGGTGAAGACGTAGGTGAAAATCGAATCTACTCTCTTCCCCACTGTTCCTTTACCATGAAAAAAACTAAAACCCCAACGACAGTCCAGGATGAACAGTTGAGCAATGGCTTTAAAGGTCATGAACCTGGAAAGGAAGGAGATGTCATACCTAAGATATCAGGCAGCCTTCCACGTGGACTGCTTCAAGAAGCACTTTGTTCTCATTTCCCCCCATGGAACTCATGTGAATTTCACAAAGTTCTGGTGTTACACAAAAGTACAAACCCCTCAGCTCACTGCCTCAGAGTAAGTTTTCTTGCAAATCTTAGGCATTATGCTTATAGTCTCTTTGTTTGGACTTCTTAGAAGATCTGTGAAAAGTGTCTTCTAGAAATTGTACATAAAAATTTGTGGAGGAGGAGGATGGTGATGGTAGTGATGCTCCATGACTATCAGAATCTGACCGTGTTGAGTTTTCTCAAACAAAAAAATGTGTCTGGGACAGAGGAAAAATGGTGTGGGGAATGCAAGAAATTGGGAAGGGTCGATGCATGTGTATATTCATATATGTTTGTGCGGGTAGGCACGTAGGCTAGCACTTGGAGAAATAGCAAAAATGAGTGACCTTGTGCCCTACTATGATGAGAGAACTTGAGTCTAAGAGATGTTAGGTGGGTCTGATATGTGTAATCAAAACCTGGGGCTGAAGTGATACAGATATTGCATTGGAATCACTAATGCAAAGCTCTTCGCTACTCTTTAGAAGGACTCTGTGCTTAAGGTAGAGAGAGATAGCCCAGTGGGGAAGGCACTTGCCTTACATGCAGTCAACTTAGTTTGGTTTCGTTCTTGGCCATCCTAACGTGTTCCTGGAACACTGCCAGGAGTGATTCCTGACCACAGAGCCAGGAATAACCAGCCAGGCACAAATGGGTGCCCTAAACAAAACAAAAAGAGCGCTGCTGCTCTTTTATGCATGGCATGCTATGAGTTCATTTTAATCAATAAATTATTTGTAACTCCATCAAGGTTGAAATAATGAGCACTAATTTGAATAAATAGTAACAAATCAATTTCTAACATTTACTAATATCCTACTTAGGTAGTAACAGTTTGTTTTCATCATTGTTGAGCATGAAATTGTATAGGTGTTTTCTCTTTTGAAGGAACAGTCTAAGCTAATTGTAAGATACTAATTTGGGGGGGGGGTCCAGGGAGATAACATGGAGATAAGGCATTTGCCTTTCATGTAGAAGGTGGTTTCGAATCCCAGCATCCCATATAGTCCCCTGAGCCTGGCAGGAGCGATTTCTGAGCATAGAGCCAGGAGTAACCCCTGAGCGCTGCCGGGTGTGGACCCAAAAACAAAGAAAAACAAACAAACAAACAAAAATACTAACTTGGTTTCACAGAATGACAAATCCACTATCTTGAATTGTATAGCCCAGGATTGTGTGGGTGTATCAATACTATAAAGCATTTAAGTTTATTATATTGATATATCAAGTTATTGTATTCCATCAGAAAAAGTTTTCTATGGAAGAAAAGTTTTTGGTAGATTATATTTAAAAATGGGCTTTGAATAGAGTTAAAAGTGGTCAAAGTCTTTGTAAGTCAAAAATAATGGGGAAAAGGGAATGGGGACAATAACCTGTATGCATCACATATCTGTAATGAAATATAAACAATGGGTACTGTTTAATAATATCTTTCTGGGGGCTAGATGATAGTAACAGCGGATAAGATGTTTGCCTTTCGTGTGACTGACCAGGGTTATCCTGGCAGCCACAGATTATCTGCCGCTGAGCCTGCCAGGAGTAATTCCTAAGTTCAGAGCCAGGAGGGGAAACCTTGAGAACCATTGGATGTGGACCAAAACCAAAAATCTTCTAATAACACTCCAAAAACAATGGAATGTGATCTGATAATTCATGGTAACACACACACAAAAAAAAACATCTCTGGGCTGGAGAATAGCATGGAGATAAGGCGTTTGCCTTGGCATGCAGAAGGGTCAGTGGTTCAAATCCCGGCATCCCAAAAAACCCCCGAGCCTGCCAGGAGTGATTTCTGAGCATAGAGCCAGGGAGTAACCCCTGAACGCTGCTGAACCCAAAAACCAAATATATACATATATATATATGGCATGCAGATATTTGATAACTATTTGTAGTATGTGTAAGCATAGGGTTTTCAAAAGTATGTCCAACAGAGGGCTAGTTTATCAAAGGGGACCAACAAGGGAAAGGGGAAACCAAGGAAAGGGAAAGTGGAGATTCATATTTCCAATAAGAGGAGTAGATGACATAAGATATTATATTGTCTTATCTTGATCTCATTTTCAATTTGGTTTTTTATTTTTGGGCTACACCCAGCTGTGCTCAGGCCCTGGACTCCTGACTGTGCACTCAGGGATCACACATGATGGGCTCCAGGGCCTCAATGTGATGCTGAAGATCAAGACAAGGCAAGTGCCCTCCCCACTGTACTATCTTTTCCGGCCCTTCATTTTCACATCAGGCAAAGAAGAAATTCTTTTTCTCTCTCTCTCATGGCATGCAAACCACCATCCCACGATATCACCTCCACAGAAGCCATAAAACTCCACTTGAACCTGTTCTCAATCTTCATCTGGCAGCTATGAAGAACAGGATAAATATGAACAGCCTGTTCTATAAGAAAAAGCTAAGGATTTGAATCCATGATCTTGTCGCGAGATCTGACAGTCCCCAGAGCTGTCTGTTTCAAGTCTGAAGCTTTCAATAGTTTTCGTCATGCATCTTCATCTTACACAAGCTTATGTGTGTCTAAGTTCCAGAGTCTGGCAAGTATCTGATCTCAGTTTATTTCTGGGCATGGCATGGTCCTTCAAGCACCTTCCAGGTGCTGAGGGATCAAATCCAGGTCAGTCTCATGCAAGGGTAAATGCCCTCCCCCACTGTGTTATTGCTCCAGTTTCGTGTGTGTGTGGTGTGTGTGTGTGTGTGTGTGTGTGTGTGTGTGTGTGTTATCATTTAATAAAGATTCTATGACAATTTCAACAATGACCTTAAAACCATACATCTCTTCATGGATCTTCCTAAAGCAACATGGAACTTCCTGTTTTTAGAGCCAAGAAACTCATCTCTCTTCTATGGTCCTAGAAAGATCAAGAACCATTCCATTCACCTGACCTTATAATGAAGGCCCATGATACCACCAATTAGATCAGGAAATTGGTCTGAGGTTGGAGAAGACCATTAGATGGTCCTAAGGAACAAGATGCTTAGATCCTCCCCAAGGCAGGTGATTTCAGAGAGACTCTGAGACTCTGAAGTCCCTTCACACCTTTGCTCTGGGAAACAGAATCAGTCAGGAAAGTTTTCCACCCACCTTTTGTCCTAACTCAAATCCTCCCACCCACCCAAGGGACCCCACATAACATGCTCAGAGGTTGGTGCAATTATGAAAACGAAACCCTCATTTGCAGAAGACCTAATAACTGTAAATAAATATCTGCTTGTCTGTGACATCTCCAGGGAACCGGGGGGGGGGGGGGGGAGTTGAGCTGGGGAGACTGGCCCAGGCATGGTGGCTGCCTTTGAATTTTCAAGTTGGGCTCCAGCGGTCAAGTTTAGCTCCCTCCTGCTGTGTCTAAGAGAAGCAAGACCTTCCTCCCCACCACGCAAGCATCCTTGAAGACTTGGGGACTACTGCACAGCGACCTGCTCAGGCGACTCCATCTAGGTGAGTAACAAAAAGGCCAAAGGCTATGTTCAGAGAGAGGCAGGAGTGACAGGACAACCTTGCACATGGTTGACCTGGGTTTGATCTCTGGCATCCTACAGGATCTCCAGAGCATCGGCCAGGAGTGATTCCTCTGAGTACGGAGGCTGAAGTCATCTCTGAACACTTCTGTGTGTGGCCCTAAAACTGCTACTCCCCCCAAAAAAAATTAAAAAAGAATTCATAGAAGTTGAGAGTTTTGACTTGATGTCTTCACTGGCCCGCTTACTTATTGATCAGCTATTAAGGACTGATCAGTAGCCATGTATAGATGATTAGTCTAATTTCTCTCTCATAGGGGATGCAGTAGTGAGCTACCTTTGGTTATTTTCATGGCTACTCTTGGTTCTGAGCTCAGGGGTTAGTTACTTCTAGCAGGGAACCGTTGTGGCACAAAAGATAAGTGGGGGCTCAGGCTTGTACAAGGCAAATGCTTTAAGCCCTGTACTAAATCTCTGGTCCCTGAATAATTTATCATCAACATGGTTTATACATTTGAAAAGTATGAAGAATGAGGCCAGGAGAGATGGTCCAATGGTTAGGGTGCTTGTCTTATATACAATCAACCTACTTTTGCTTGCTTGTTTTTTTGTAGTCAGGGCACACCTGATGGTGTTTGGGGGGTTACACCTGGCTCTGTGCTCAGGAATCTCTCCTGGTGGGTTACTAGAGGGATGCTGGGGGATTGAACCCAGGTCAGCCTCATGCAAAGTAAACACCCTCCCTACTGTCCTATCTCTCCAGCCCTTCAATCTAGCATCTAGTTTTTAGCCCTTCAATCTAGCATCTAGTTTTTATCCTTGATATCCCATATGGTGGTCAAGCTCTCAGGAATGATGCCTGAGCACAAAGCTAGGAGTAAACCCCTGAGCACTGCTGGGTGCTCAAATGCCAAAAAATTCAAAAATGCAAAAAAAAAAAAAAAAGTAGAAAGAGGTTATTGGACTCAGCAACACAATAGTCTTTGTTGATGATCAGCAGATAAGAATGAAAGTCCATTTGGTGAAGCTGCAAGGGGAATGAAAAGATACCAAGCATTTCTGGCTCAGTTGGAATTTATTTGAGAAGTTTTAGAGTTTAAGTCACAAAAAAATGTAATTAGGTTAGCAGGAATATGCAGGACACTAATGTGGAACATGTTTTAAGCATATATCTTTATCTGAGGGTGGTCATAGCAGGGATTGGGGAAAAGGAAAGATGTCCCCACTATTTGCAAAGCATCACAGTCAGAGAGGTGTTTTGGATCAAGTCCAAGGTGTCTGCCTTGCAAGCTCTAGCCAAGGAAGGACCGAAGTTCGTCCCCCTGGCGTCCCATATGGTCCCCCCAAGCCAGGGGCGATTTCTGAGCGCTTAGCCAGGAGTAACCCCTGAGCATCAAATGGGTGTGCCCCCCCCCAAAAAAAAGAGTGCTCGCTTCGGCAGCATATATACTAAAATTGGAACGATACAGAGAAGATTAGCATGGCTCCCCTGCGCAAGGATGGACATGCAAATTCGTGAAGCGTTCCATATTTAAAAAAGAAAAAAAAAAAAAAGAAAGAAAAAACCTAGGTCTCTACCAAGCTCTATTGCCAGGAACATAACAGAATTTCCTTTTTTAAAATTTATTACAATTTATATTATTATTTTATTTTTATTTTTTATTTTTATTTTTTGGGTTTTGGGGCCACACCCAGCGTTGCTCAGGGGTGACTCCTGGCTGTCTGCTCAGAAATAGCTCCTGCAGGCACGGGGGACCATATGGGACACCGGGATTCGAACCAACCACCTTTGGTCCTCGGATCGGCTGCTTGCAAGGCAAACGCCACTGTGCTATCTCTCTGGGCCCTTTTAAAATAATTTTTATTGTGACCAATGTGAATTTACAAATCTTTCACAATATTATTTGTGGTACATAGTGGCATTGAGTCAGGGGTATCCCACCACCAGTATTGTCCTACCTCCACCCCCAGTTTCCAGCATTCTCCCCTTTGCCCCCCCCCCAGACCTGCTAGGGTAAGCTGGTCCCCTCTGTGTATAGGCTGTTGAAAGATTGGCTATCGATTTTGTTTTCGTTGACTTGGGTTTGGTCAGAATTTTCTTTTTTGTCTGTGTCTAAAAATTAGAAACTCAGGAACCAAGAGAAGGTAGATATGGTCATCACGGCTCTGCTTCAGGAATCATTTCTAGCAAGGCTTGGGGGAACTCTATGGGATGCTGAGGATAAACCCAGCTCAGCCCATGTGGCAAAGTAAAGTGCCTTCCCCGCTGTCCTATTGCCCTATTTCAAATAATTCTGAGGACATAGGGTTGAGCCAGGAGTATTTCCCACTAGGGGAGTTCCCAGAGGAAATGCCCTGAAAATGCTGAAAAGAGTAACTTGGTAAGTTTTCTTGCTTGGTGAACCATGACAGAGTTGACGCCAAGGGCTCAGAGACGCTATGTCTTCTGGCTGCAGTGGCGGGGATTCCCCTGGATCACCCACCTCTGTGGTGTTTGGGGGATCTTCAGAGCGACAGCGACCAGTGCTTGGCTGTGGACCAGGAGATATGCTGGGGATCAAACCCAAGCCAGCTATGTACAAGGCAAAACACTATGGTATGCTATTGCTCCAGCCCCTCAAAATCTATTTTGAAGTAACTGTGTAGGACTTGAAAACAGGGATTCATATTTACATCTCTCTGTGTTTTTCTGATGTTTCTGGCCATACGAAGCAGCACTCAGACCTTAATCCTGGCTCTGCACTCAGAGATCATTTCTGGCAGTGCTCAAGAAACACTATGGGATGGCAGGAATCAAACACAGAGTTGGCCATGTACAAAGGCAAATGCCTTCCTTGCTGTATGATCGATTCTAATCCAAAACAAGCACTTCCTTGGGGATGAATTCCTAAACTCTTCTGAAACTAGGAAAACTTCCTCCCATGCTAACATCTACCTACTTTCACTTTTTTTTTTTAGAAGCTGTGATGATGGTCTTAGAATTAGGTTCTTAGATTCCCGTTCCATCATTCAGTTGAACCACAACATCGTTGAGAAGACAGAACTCAACCTATTTTCCATGACAATATCATAGGCTGGGACCAGAAAGCTAGTCCAACGGGAAGCAGTTGCTTTGCAAGAGGTTGACCCTTGGATTTATCCTCCTCATTGCTAATGTTCCCCGAGTACCGAGTAAGAGTGATCCCTGAGGGGTTCGGAGTGATAGCAACAGTGGGCAGGACACTTACCTTACATGCAGTGACCTGAGTTCAATCCCTGGTATCCCATAGGGTCCCCTGAGCATCGCCAGGAACAATTCGTGAGTGGCCAGCACTAGGAGTAACCCCTGAGCATTGAGGGGTTTGTGGCCAGAAAACAAAACAAAAAAATTGATCCCTGAGCATGAGCCAGGAGTAAAACTTAAACACTAGCCAGGTATGGCCAAAAAATAAATAAAACAAACAAACAAACAAACAAACAAACCATATAATCTCACTTAATCAAAAGAGATCACATCTCTTAGTATATTTCCACATTGACTTCTCAGCTACAATCTATAAACCACAGCGGTTTCCGGGGCCCGGAGAGATAGCACAGCGGCGTTTGCCTTGCAAGCAGCCGATCCAGGACCAAAGGTGGTTGGTTCAAATCCCGGTGTCCCCCTATGGTCCCCCCGTGCCTGCCAGGAGCTATTTTCTGAGCAGACAGCCAGAGTAACCTCTGAGCACCGCTGGGTGTGGCCCAAAAAACCAAAAAAAAAAAAAAAAAAAAAACACAGCGTTTCCATAGTTAATTATAACATCCATGTAAAAATTAACTATATATTGGTGGCCAGAGCCATAGCACAGTGGGTAGGTAGGGCATTTTCCTCAGGATGCAGCTGACCTGACATCCCTCCCATATGGTCCCCCTGAGCCTGCCAGGAGAGATTTCTGAGTGCAGAGCCAGGAAGAACCCCTGAGCACTATTAGGGTTTTGGTCCAAAAACCAAAAAAAAAGAAAATTAACTATATGCTTGGATTTTTTTTTTCCTCTCCCTAGTCAGTATCACCTCCCTACATGGTGTCTCACAATTGACACCCACATCTCAGAATTTCTTCTCCTGGGGTTATCATGGGAACCTGGCATGCAGCCCCCTCATCTTTGGGGCTTTTCCTCTCCATGTAACCTGATTACTGTTTGGGGGAACCTGCTCATCGTCTTGGCTGTGGCCACCGACCCTCACCTCCACACACCCATGTACTTCTTCCTGTCCAACCTGTCCATGGTGGACATCTGCTTTGTCTCCACCACCATCCCCAAGATGCTAGCCAACATCCAGACCCAGAGCCGCACCATCATGTATGAAGGCTGCCTGGCCCAGATGTATTGTGCGTTGCTTTTTGCAGGAGTAGATGACATTCTCCTGACCGTCATGGCTTATGACCGCTTTGTGGGCCATCTGCCACCCTCTGCACTACCCGGTCATCATGAACACCCCCGGCTCTGTGTGCTGTTGGTCCTGGGCTGCTGGATCACGAGTGTCCTGAATTCCTTACTACATAGCTTAATGGTGCTGCATCTGTCCTTCTGCCCAGACTCAACAATCCCCCACTTTTTCTGTGAGCTTGATCACATGGTCCAGCTTGCCTGTTCTGATGCCTTTGTGAATAAATTACTGATATATTTGGATGCTGGGCTCATGGGAGGTGGTCCCCTCGCTGGGATCCTTTATTCATACTCGAAGATTGTTTCTTCCATCCGGAGAATTCCATCAGCTCAGGGCAAGTCTAAAGCCTTTTCGACCTGCGCCTCTCATCTGTCTATAGTCTCCTTGTTTTACTGCACAGTCCTGGGCGTCTATCTTAGCTCTGCAGCCACCCACAGCTCCCAGTCAATTTCCGTCGCTTCCGTGATGTACACAGTGGTCACCCCCATGTTAAACCCCTTTATCTACAGTCTCAGGAACAAAGACATCAAGGGGGCTCTGAAAAGATTCTCGGGGTTGGGAGGTATGAAAGGGTCAATATCTCAAGTTTGAAAAGGAGCTCTTGACTGAGGAAATAAAAACCAAAATTCTGAACATAAAAAATTTTTTACTGGAAATTTCTTTATTTTTCTTGAACCTAACTTCTCAAATAGCTCACATGATCACACCCTCTAATCATATTTCAACAGTTTCTCTTTTCTCCCAAGATTTATCCCCACTTGCATGAGGGAATATTTGGAAATTCTCATCTCTTTCAGGGCAACAGAGGTTTCTTAACTAGAATTTTTGACAAATGGTACAGTTAGTATAGATAATACACTTGCCTTATACATGGCCAACCTGGGTTCAATCCCCATCTGGTCTCCCAAGTCCCTCCAGAGTAATCTCTTGAACTGTGAGTAAGCCCTGAGCACTTCCGGGTGTAGCTCCAAAACTAATAATGATGATGAGAATAGTAATAAAAATACCTTTTTTTTTCAGTTTAGGCCACACCCAGTGATGCTCTAGGGGTTACTCCTGGCTATGTGCTCAGAAATTGCTCCTGGCTCAGGGGACCATATCCTGGCATCATATGGGACACTGGGTATCAAACCCAAATCTGTCCTGGGGCAGTCACATGCAAGGCAAACATCCTACCGCTATGCTATCACTCTGGCCCCATAATATCTTACCAAATGATAGAGTGTCAAGATATTCTTTTGATAACTATATTCAGGAGCTTAACTATCCAGATGAAATAAATAACAGTTGTTTCCTACGTCACTGTGTATGGTGTTTTTTTTGTACAAAATAGTCTAAAACAACTTAGACACTACTAGGTAGATTTTTCGATGTGTGCCTACTATTTATGGTCCATGTGAATATCTTCAAATATCCAATGTGTTTTTAAATTCCATGTGTTTATTCTCAAATGTGTTTTTATCCTCTTCTATTTATATGTTTCATCAGGTGCAGACTCACCTTCTCATGGACCCTGGGAAGAGAAGATGTAAACCATTCCTAGAGTCTGCCCTTTGCCCTGTTATAGTATCTCTCATCTCTTCCCTCTTCAGTGAATACTGTGAGGACACTTTCTCTCATTTCTTTTCTTTTCTTTTTTTTTTTTTTTTTTTTTGGTTTTTTGTTTTTGGGCCACACCCGGCGTTGCTCAGGGGTTACTCCTGGCTGTCTGCTCAGAAATAGCTCCTGGCAGGCACGGGGGATCATATGGGACACCAGGATTCGAACCAACCACCTTTGGTCCTGGATCGGCTGCTTGCAAGGCAAACACCACTGTGCTATCTCTCCGGGCCCTTCTCTCATTTCTTGATGCAATAAAAAATATTCCAGGGGCTGGCATGGTAGCACCTTGCCTGCGCTAGCCTTGGACAGACCTTGGTTCGATCCCCTGGAGTCCAGTATGGTCCCCCAAGCCAGGAGAGATTTCTGAGCGCATAGCCAGGAATACCTCAGAGCATCACTGGGTGTGGCCCAAAAACAAAAACAAAAAATATTCCAAACTGCTCTTCACTTATTTCAGCTTGGGGTCAGGGGAGCTTGTGGACAGGTGACCGACTGCAAATTCCTTGCTACTACCTTAAAGAACTGTCTCTCAGGGCACAACTGTGAGGGTATTTGCCTCGAACACAGCTGATCTGGACTCAATCCCTGGCATCCCATGTGCCCCCCCCCCAAGCATCACCAGGAGTAATTTCTGAGCACAGAGCCAGGAGTAACCCCAGAGCACTGCCGGGTATGGCCTCATCTCCCTCCCCTCTAAGAAAATAACAGCCTCTCTAGCACATGTAAGAGACAAGAGGCTTAATTTTATAATTACATAACAGGCTGAAGAGAAATAGGGCAGGGATTAAGGTCTTTGTCTTGCATGCATTGGTCCTGGTTCAATATTCAGAGCCCCATAGGGCTACCCAATAGTGCTAGGAGTCCTGGTAAAATAAAATAAATAAATAAATAAATTCATTATCTACTGGAAACTCCTTTTTGTATCTATATTATTTTTTATCGAATCACCATGAGAGAGATATATATATAATTCATAGTTTTTTCTCTATATCAAGTCCATAAGAAAGAGTTCTTTTTATAAGACTTTTTAAGTTCACCAAAGAGGAGTGGAAGAGGGGCTGGAGAGAATGCATGGAGGTAAAGCACTTGCCTTGCATGCAGAAGGATGGTGATTCAAATCCCGGCATCCCATATGGTACTCTGAGCCTGCCAGAAGTGATTTCTGAGCGTAGAGCCAGGAGTAATCCCTAAGTGCCGCCAGGTGTGACCCAAAAAAAAACAAACAAACAAACAAACAAAAAAAAGAGGAGTGGAAGAGTGATAGCACAGTGAGGAGGGTATTTACCTTGCATGCAGTTGGCCCAGCTTCGATCTCCGGCATCCCTTATGGTCCCCTGAGTTCCTCCAGATGATAGTGAGGAGAAGGAAAGAAACTGAGTGAAAGAGGAGAAACATAAATATGAAAGGATGAGGCCAGGGGCCAAGTGGTATCAAATAAAATTAAAAAGGAACAGAACTAAATATCCAAGCCAAAGGCAACAATAATGTAATCAAGAAACCCAAACTTGGACAATATAAATTTAAAATAGGCCTGTTATACTAGCAGGGTTGGGGCAAGGGGGGGTGGTATGGCATGCACTTAGAGAACATTGGTGGAGGGAGGTCCAACACTGGTGGTGGGATTGGCCCTGATTTATTGTATGTCTGAAACCCAACATGAAGGACTTTGTAAATCACAATAAAATTAAAATGTTAAAAAAGGAAAGAGTAACTGTTCATCTATTCCCAGGAAGAATCTATGCCAAACTCTTTTGCTCTCTGAGCTGTATTTGTCAAAAGCTCTGCATTCACTGACCCGTCCATCCCTCTAAACACTGGGGTGAAGGTACTAATCATTGCAATGATTGTGGCTATTTCTGGACATCCAAAACACAACCAAATGATTAAGACTAGACATCAAGCATCAAAGTTCAAAGTTTTTGTTTGGTTTTTGGTCCACAGCCAGCGGTGCTCAGTGGTCACTCCTGGTTCTGTGCTCAGAAATTATTCCTGGCAGGCTCCGGGGACAATATGAGATGCTGAGGCTCTAACCTGGGTTGGCCATGAGCTAGGCAAATGCTCTACCTGCTGTGCTATCGCTTTGGCCCCAAAGCACAAGGTTCTCATTCTGAAATTTTTGCATGTGCTTTGTTGACAAGTATCTTTTTACTTAACAATTTTAAACTTACTTGAGTGACTTTTTGATTTACCCTCTTTGTACCTAGTCTTGAAGGCTGTTTGGCCGTGGGATATTTTGACACCACAGAGACCACAGTATTTTCCACAGCTGGCTTAGTTGTTTACATGTTCTTATGTGTTTTTTTTTTTTTTATGTAATTCTTGACCCTGAAGGGGATCTCTGGTTGGACAATTGCCAGGAAAGATGAGTTCATCATTTCCATCTCTTGGGGACCAACATTTTATATATAATTATTTTCCTTCCTTTCCCTTGCTTTCTATACATTTAAATTTGTCCACTCAGTTTCTAGAACTGGTCACTTTGTCATCGCTTTATTAAATTCAGGAGATGAACTGGATGAAATACATATGTTCCCATGTCTATTCAAGACTTGCCAACTGGAACTGGGAACCGTTTCTGTAATCTCACAGAATGAAAAACTGGTTTTATTTATTTTTGGTTCTATTTGTTGTTGCTTTTAAGCCACACCTAGTGGTGCTCAGGGGTTACTCCTGGTTCTGTTCTCAGAAATTACTTCTGGCAGGTCCAAGGGATCTTAGGGGAAGTCCTACCCATGGTGTTATCATTCTGGCCCCAAAAGAAACTGTCTCTGACAGCTTGCCTGTATCATTCTGTTCTTAATTACTGTGCTGGGAGAGGTGAGGTTGAGTAAAACATGATCCAAAGAGTGTTTATAAAGTTTATTCTCTCCTCTTTCCCTTCAATCTCTTCCTTTTCTCCCTCCCCCCTCTTCTTCCACCTCCTCGTCTCCCTCTTCTCTGTCCCCTACAACACTACATAAGAAATTTCCAGATCATTGGGACCTAGCTTTTATTTTTCCAAACACATCCCTTAAAACACAGATTTTTCCAAAAACAGAGATAAAGTCCATAACTGCCATGCTTGACTATGGTGGCCATGACCCTAGTTTGAATCACACTTGCACTCCCTTGGAGCAACACCAGGGGTCACTGCTTAGCACAGAGACAGGAACTGCCTTGAGCACCATCAGGTATGGCCCCAAATTCCAAAAACAATGATAATACAGATGCCAAAAGGGTAGCCAACAGTTGAAAGGGAGAGGGAGTTTCCTATTCAAATCTTCTGGAGACTAAGATGTGAATAAGTGGAAGGTGATCTTGTATTCTTCTGATAAGATCTTTCCCCAAAAATAGTTTTTAGTATTATTTTCCCTTTCCTTCCTGGAAAGTTAAAACATATTTCTCAGAAGAGTTTTGGATTATGTCAACCATAAATCCTTATAGAAGAATCCTTTTTTTGGTTGGGAGGCTGGAGTGAGAGCAAAGCAGGTAAGGGCATTTGCCTTGCACAGGCTGACACAGATTCGGTTCCCAGCATCCCATTTGGTCCCCCGAGCCTGCCAAGAATAACTCCTGAGCACCATTGGGTATTGTCCAACATCCCCTAAATAAAAAATTAATTATTGGGCAATGATGGTGCTGGTTAATACAACATGATGTTTGCCTTACAAGTGGCCTTCAAGGGTCTGATCCCTGGTACCCCATATGGCTCACTAAGTCCCACCACGAATCACTCCTAAATGCAAAGTCAGATGTAATCCCTAAGCACTACTATGTGAAGAGAGAGAGAAAGAAAAAGAAAGAAAGAAAGAAAGAAAGAAAGAAAGAAAGAAAGAAAGAAAGAAAGAAAGAAAGAGAGAGAGAGAGAGAGAGAGAAAGAAAGAAATAAAGAAACAAAGAAAGAAAGAAAGGAAAAGAAAGAACGAAAAAGAAAGAAAGAAAGTAAGAAGAAAGAAAGAAAGAAAGAAAGAAAGAAAGAAAAAAAGAAAGAAAGAAAAAAAGAAAAAAAGATAAAAGAAAGAAAGAGGAAAGAAAGAAATAATAAAGAAAGAAAGAAAGAAGAAAGAAAGAAAGAAAGAAAGAAGAAAGAAGAAAAGAGAAAGGAAGGAAGGAAGGAAGAGAAGGAAGGAAGGAAGGAATGGAAGGAAGGAAGGAAGGAAAGGAAGGGAGGGAGGGAGGGAGGGAGGGAGAGGAAGAAGGGAGGGAGGGAGGGAGGGAGGGAGGGAGGGAAGGAAGGAAGGTAGGAAGGAAGGGTGGAAGGAGGAAGGAAGGAAGGAAGGAAGGAAGGAAGGAAGGAAGGAAGGAAGGAAGGAAGGAAGGAAGGAAGGAAGGAAGGAAGGAAGGAAGTTGAACAATAAATGCACAAGTCTCAGACATTTTTTTTTTTTTGGTTTTTGGTTTTTGGGCCACACCCGGCGTTGCTCAGGGGTTACTCCTGGCTGTCTGCTCAGAAATAGCTCCTGGCAGGCACGGGGGACCATATGGGACACCGAGATTCGAACCAACCACCTTTGGTCCTGGATCGGCTGCTTGCAAGGCAAATGCCGCTGTGCTATCTCTCCGGGCCCAGTCTCAGACATTTTAAGACACTGCATCCTTAGTCACATCCAAAAGTATTTACATATTTCTAAAATGACCTTGAGCTTATTCTAACACACTTTTGACAACCTTGTCACTACAAGAGTAATTCTCAGACCAAGATGTATTACACCACCATCACCCAAGTTGCGTTGCAGGCAGACCCACATCTGGAAATCAGAATCTACTCTACACCTGGAATCCTGAGTGAGTGACAGGCACAGTAACAAAGGATGTAGGCAGGGCTGGTCTAGCAAGATTTTCTCCCATCCTCAAAATAACATTTGGCCAGGGTAATCATGGATATTGGGTTGATACTTGTCCTGGGTTTTTTTTTTTTTAATGTTTCCAAGTATCACTTGAGACTCCCCCAAAGTCAAAAAAATCACATGTGATAAAAGCCCAAGATGTAGTGTTTGGAAACAAGAAGCTACTGCTAGAAACCCAAACAAGTCCCATTCCTCATTCACATGGTGACTTCGTTCCTATCACTAACCCCCTTCAAGGTCCATCTCTACAAAGAATAATGGAGTTCATGCTAGCACAACCTCAAAGAATGAACTTATGAAGGACAACCTGCTTTGAGAAACAAAGAGAGGGGGGCCGGGCGGTGGCGCTGGAGGTAAGGTGCCTGCCTTGCCTGCGCTAGCCTTGGACGGACCGCGGTTCGATCCCCCGGCATCCCATATGGTCCCCCAAGCCAGGAGCAACTTCTGAGCGCATAGCCAGGAGTAACCCCTGAGCGTTACCGGGTGTGGCCCAAAAACCAAAAAAAAAAAAAAAAAGAGAAACAAAGAGAGGGTTATAAGGCACCAAAGATGTATAAGCATCCTTCATCACTGAAAACATTTTGTCCTGAGAGATCAAACCATGACTTGGAAATCTTGGCCATGGTGTCCATAACTGCCTAAAACTGCCCATGATCCAGGGGTTAAATCAGACAGAGTTCTTTTTGTGGAGGAGCAGAATCAGAGGCTCTGGGTCCCAAGACCCAGAAGACCTAAAAGGAGTCATATATGTATGGGAAGATAATCCATCCCATGTGGAGGGATAGTGTTGGACATTTAAAATGACCAACAAGAGCATGACAAGAGAGATCATGGGAGTGGTCAGTCTGGACAAGGACTGGGTGCTGAAAGGAGGTAAAAGTGATATGCATGATAGCCCTTCAGTAAAAATATTGCAAACAACAATGCCTAAATGGAAAAAAGGAGAGAGAAATAGAGAGCACGATTACTATAACTAGACTCACGTCACTTTTCACTTCCCGCAGGATTCAAGATGATTAAGAAAAACTTCCTTTTGCACCAACTTAATTTCCCCCGGGTGTATCCCATCCTTCGAGGTTGGAATCACCTTAGAGGTTGGAGAGGTTGGAGTGGGAAAAGAGCCTAATGAGCCAATGCAAATATCGTAGGGAGGTGTAAATATTTCTCTGTTGCAATCACTCAACAAGCTCAACACTGGGCGGACAGAGCAGGATCCATGATTGCCTAAGCTGGGCTCAGAAACAGACGAGAGGTTCGCTCCTTCCTTCCTTCCTTCCCTCCCAGACCTGGTCTGGGTTCAGGGAATTCATTCTCCATCATCCACCATCCGGGAAGGAAATCAGACATTCCTGCAGAGACTTCCCTCTCAAGTCCCCAACCTGGTGGTGAGTCAGAGACCCCTGTGGTGAGCACAGATAAAATCAGAAAGTAGGAAAACAGAACTTTTTTTTTTAAATCTGACGCTATTTGAGAGAGAAATCTCCCTTGCTCAAACTCCAGAATTTCACATATGTTGGCTGAAGGGATGGAGTTCGACTTCACTCCTTTCTTGACTCTGTGCAGGAGAGAAGAAAGAATCTGCTGAACTGCATTATAACCATCAGTGACAATGAGGTGACAGATGCTGGATTTCCAGTGGGATGAGTGGGAGGAAGGAACAGGAGGGGAAAAATTTCCAATAATAATAGTCCACTCTATCTCAGGAGTTGTGGGGTCAAAGTGGGGAAGTCAAGTATGGTGATAGTGTCTTTTGGCGTGGAGTCTTTATAAATGTCTTAGAGTGGCATAAACATGGCACAGTGGGCTATCACTGGCTTTGCATGCTGATGGCTCTAAAGACATGACCCCTGAGCACAATTAGGAAAAGCTCTAGCTATGCCCCCCAAAAAGAAAACCACAATACTAGATTCGGAAATTAAAGTGCATGTTAGGAGTGCATGCTTTTCAAGTGCAGGATGTGAATTAGTTCCTCAGTGCTCTATCACCTTACAAGCACCACCAAGTGAAACCCTAGAGGGCTCCCAACGTCACCAAACACCACTGCACCCTCTTGACCTAGTGCTGATCTAGTCATTGGTCAAGTGTCACCAGGGTGACCTCCCAAGCATATCTTGTGATGTCCTCCCTCATACTGTTTCCCCAAAACAGACCTATTTTATGAACATATAAGGTTGATTTGAGTATATCTGGATTCCTGCAGAAGGTTCACGCCAGTAGACTCAATGCTCCATAAGAGAGGTAGATTTATGGAAGGAAGAAAAACACACACATGTGAACTCTCGCTTGCCTTCAAGAGTTGGGCTCTTGGGGCCGGGCGGTGGCGCTAAAGGTAAGGTGCCTGCCTTGCCTGCGCTAGCCTTGGACGGACCGCGGTTCGATCCCCCGGTGTCCCATATGGTCCCCCAAGCCAGGAGCAACTTCTGAGCACATAGCCAGGAGTAACCCCTGAGCGTTACTGGGTGTGGCCCAAAAACCAAAAAAAAAAAAAAAAAAAAAAAAAAGAGTTGGGCTCTTGAGATCAGAGAACAATGGGAAACAATTCCCTGCATCCTAAAAGACCAGGATTCCTTCTGCACAAGCAATCATAGGCTCAAAGGTTAGAAACCCAAGAAGAAATGTGTCTCGAGAGCAGGTTCGCAGAGCTGCAAATAGCTCTTCAGCTCCAAACCTGGGGCATAGGGGTGGGTTGGGCAGGGCAACCTTTTTTTTTTTTGTCTGCCAGCCTAGTTCTGACTTAGAACTAATTGATATCTTTTGGTTTGTCTTATCTTGGAACGAAGATTTAGGTTCTACCCTCCATCTTCCAAACTTGCCCATGGAGACCATCTTCTCAGCATTCCTATCTGGGTGTAGTCAAACACCCAGCTGATCCAGCACTGAAGGGTCAGAGAGGACAGAAGCCAAGAATCTTGCCCTGTGATCCCAGGAGGGTCTGTTCAGGTTTGCACAAAGGTGAGACATGGCTGTGTGGGATTGCTCTGTTCATTTCAGCAACTGCCCAACATTTTCCTGGCTTACTTTTCTTCTTCTAGAACTCTCTTCAAGCCATCTTGGAAAGTTGGCTTGGTACTAATGAATCCTCTTAACTGTTGTTTGGCAGCGAGCTCTTTTTGTTTTGTCTTGCGTTGTTTATGGGTCACACCAGGCGGTGCTCGGGGGTTATTCCTGACTCTGCACTCAGAAATCGCTCCTGGCAGGCATGGGGGACCATATGGGATGCTGGGATTCGAACCACCATCTGTCCTAGATCGACTGCATGCAGGGCAAATGCCCTACCGCTGTGCTATCACTCCAGCCCCCGACAGCAAGCTCTTTTTGACTCTCTTTTCAAATCTGAATCCTAAGTGAACTGGGTAGAGTATTCTTGGTTAGAGGTACTTGGCATTCAGTATTTTTTATACCCTTCTGACCTATTATGTTTCTGAAGAAATTTGCTGACAGTTTCATGGGGGGCTCCTTAAAACAAAAAAAAAAAAATACTTGTTTTCTTTGCAACTCTTAGGGTTCTCTGTTTATCTTTGCTTTTTTTGCTCATTTTCCCACCACTGTGTCCTGATGTATCTGACTGGGTTTCTTGTATGTAGAACTCTTTGAAATTCTTGGTCCTGGGTGTGCAATTCCTTTCTTGGCTTGGAAACATTCTTAGCTATTACTTTAAATGAGAAATTGGAGAGATAATACAGTATATAGGCTGCTTGTTTTGTATGCAGCCAACAGAGGGGGTTAGTTTCCCAGCACATCTGATCCCTCAAGCCACACCAGCAGTGATCCGAGTGCAGAGTCAAAGGAAGCTCCAAGAACAGCCACTGTGACTCAAAAAAAAAAAAAAAAAGGAGTCCAAGAGATAATACAGAGGGTAGGGTGCTTGCCTTTAGATCATGCATGCCGCGGACCAGGGTTCTATCTCTGATATACTCTATGTGTCCCTGGAGCACCACCAGGAGTGATTCCTGAGTGCAAATCCAGTAGTAATTTCTAAGCATTGCTAGGGATGGCTCCAAAACAACAACAACAAAAAAATAAAACCTACCTAAAACAAATAAATAAGAACTCTAGCACTTTCCCTCTCTTCTTCTTTCAGAACCTCTGTTACAAGCATGGTTCCTCTGTGGTGCTATTCCATATAATTGGCTTTTTTCCCATTTTTCATCTTTTTTCATTCTTTCCTGTTTTGCTGACAGATTTGAATGGTTTCCTCTACGTTATTTTCAAGCTCCCTGATTTGGGTTCCAACTTCTTTTCAGTAGCCATGTGCCCTCTGATTTATTTATTTATTTAGTACAAATACTGGGTGTGGTAGCTCTAGGCTCTTTGCCTTCTTTCTCTGTCTTTGGAGATTCTCACTCAATTATCATCCTTAGGAAATTGAGGCAGCTTGCCTCATTCTCTTTCGTTTTGTCTGATCCTTTTGTCTGGATGAGTTACTTGAAATCTTTACCATGTCAAATGCTCCAAGAGGGCCTGGCAGGGCTGCTGTCTGTGTTCAAAAAATAGTCAACATAATGGCTGGATCAGCATGTAGAGGGATTTGCCTTCCACACAGCCAGGCCAGGTTCAATCCCCAGCATCCATATGGTCTCCTAAACCCACCACAAGTAACTCCTGCATGCAGAGCCAGGAATAACCCCTGAGCACTACTGAGTATGGCCCCCCAAAAACAAACAAACAACAAATAAAGTATTCAACTTATATACACAAAATCACAGGCAGTGTCTAAGGATTATCTCTATATAGCAAATTACATATTCCAATGGCATATCTCATTGATCAGAGCATAAGTAGACAAAAATTACTCATGACTTTGTCTGTATTCTAATGATGTGATACTAAACCCTGGATGAAACACTGTCTTATTTTTTTCCCTCTTTCCTCAGAGTTACTCTCCCCTCATGGACCAACACAATGAGACACAGAGCTCAGAGTTTGTCCTCCTGGGATTATCAAAGGACCCAAAACTGCAGCCAGTCCTGTTTGGAGTCTTCCTCTTCATGTACCTGATCGCTGTCCTTGGAAACCTGCTCATCATCCTGGCCGTCATCTCAGCCACTCACCTCCACACCCCCATGTACTTCTTCCTCTCCAATCTGTCCGTGGTTGACATCGGTTTTGTCTCCACCATCGCCCCTAAGATGCTACAGAACATGCAGGCTGAGAGCAAACTCATCCCCTATTCCTGCTGCGTCACCCAGATATATTTTGTCATTCTCTTTGCCGTGCTGGACAACCTACTCCTGACTGTCATGGCTTATGACCGCTTTGTGGCCATCTGCCACCCCCTGCACTACACAGTTATCATGAACCCCCAACGCTGTGGACTCTTAGTGGCGGCCTCCTGGCTCATAAGTGCCCTGGATTCCCTGGTGCAGATCTTAATGCTGCTGCGTCTGTCATTCTGTACACGCGTGGAAATCCCACACTTCTTCTGTGAACTCAACCAGATGCTTCAACTGACCTGCTCAGACACTTTCCTTAATAATGTAGTGATGTACATGGCAGCTTTCATTCTGGGCGTTGGCCCCTTTTCTGGAATCCTTTACTCCTACTCCAAGATTGTCTCCACCATCCGGAAAATTCCATCAGCTCAGGGGAAGTATAAGGCGTTTTCCACCTGTGCCTCTCACCTGTCCGTGGTCTCCTTGTTTTATTTTACAGTCCTTGGCGTGTATCTTAGCTCTGCGGCTTCCCCCAACTCGCACTCGACGTCAACGGCCTCCGTGATGTACACAGTGGTCACCCCTATGTTGAACCCTTTCATCTATAGTCTCAGGAACAAAGACATCAAGAGGGCCCTAAAAGCTTTCTTTATGAAGAAAATACACAAAGGACAGGAATAAACAAGTGACCGCCAAAAGATAAACCTCAGAGATTGTTGGGCTGAAGTGATAGAACCATGGGTCGAGCATTTGACTGACACACGGCTGACCCAAGTTCGATCCCGGGCATCCCATAGGGTCCCACAAGCAGCTCCTGGAGTGACTCCTGAGAACAGAGCCAGGAGTCACCCTTGAGCATTGCTGGGAGTGGATACCCCCCCCCAAAAAAAAGAAACTATTCTTGGTCACTTGGAAAAAAATAAAGCTTATTCTACCTACATTCATGTTCCAGAATGTTCTTCTGCTTTACCCACACTTCTCTGCTCAGTTTTCATAATTCAGTTATTATTTATTATCTTTGGTGGCCAACATTTTTTCAACATTGTGTCTTTCCAACTCCCTAAAGTGTGTTTCCAACCATAGATCAGATATATTCAGAACTTCTCATTTGCCTGATGAGAACATGGATTATTTTTAGTATGACTCAAATCATACCCAATCTTGATTTCTGCTACTAAAAAGTATCATTATTGAGCTATGCTCCTTTTTATGGACTAAAGAAAAACATGTACTTGATTGTCAAACAATTTTCTGGAGAGGAAATTCTGAGAGCACAGTGCTTACTTTTGTGCTGGTCACTCTTTGTTTTGAGTTTGGACTGTCCCTCCTGATGGTATAGTCAATGACTTGCAGAATATTTAATTTGGGGGCTTCATGCGTGTTTGTTGAAGTGGGGGTATAACTGGGCCACATCACGCTTACTCCTGGCTTGGTGCTCAGGGCTCATGTTTGCTTGCTCTGGGACTCATATGAGGTTCCAGGAGTTGAACCAGACATGCATGACCACACTTTATCCCTCTATAAGTTTTCTAAACCCCATAGAGTATTCTATGCCTCTACCTTTTCCCCATAGTCCTCTTTCCCTATGAGCCCCTACCCTCCTCAGCTCTTTATTCTATTCATCACAGAAAGGTTGGCCATTTCTCTTTCTTTTTTACCTTTAGACTTTGAACATGAGAAAGTTCATCTGTTCTTAGGTGTTTTTTTTTAAATTAGTATTTAAAACATTGTGATTTTCCAAGTTATTCATAGTTAAGTCTTAGACATACAATGTTTCAGCATCAATCCCAGCACCAGTGTCAACTTTCCTCCATCAATGTTCCCAGAGACATTCAAGTTCACTTCACTCAACACAATTTCCTCCAATCCCATCTCCTTTGCAGCAGATCAGAAAATGTCCTCTTTTCTTACAATGGAGTGGTATTCCATTTTGTATCTGAAACACAATTTCTTTCTTTCTTTCTTTCTTTCTTTCTTTCTTTCTTTCTTTCTTTCTTTCTTTCTTTCTTTCTTTCCTTCTTTCTTTCTATTTCTTTCTTTCTTTTTTCTTTCTTTCTTTCTTTCTCTTTCTTACTTTCTTTCTTTCTTTCTTTCTTTCTTTCTTCCTTCCTTCCTTCCTTCCTTCCTTCTTTCTTTCTTTCTTTCTTTCTTGCTTGCTTTCTTGCTTTCTTTCTTTCTTTCTTCAGTTGGTTGTTATGGATCTTGGCTATTACCAGTAACGCTCTAATAAACATAGGTGTATATTTCCTTTGGGATTAATATTTTGGGGTTCTTGAGACAGATGTCCTGTAGTGGAATTGCAGGGTTCTACAAGAGTTCCTATTTCAAATGTTTTAAGAAATCTCAGGGCTGGAGAGATAGCACAGCAGTAGGGTGTTTGCCTTGCACACTGCCAACCCAGGACAGACCTGGGTTTGATCACTGGCTTCCCAT
Source organism: Suncus etruscus (assembly GCF_024139225.1). Classification (NCBI taxonomy): domain Eukaryota; kingdom Metazoa; phylum Chordata; class Mammalia; order Eulipotyphla; family Soricidae; genus Suncus; species Suncus etruscus. The sequence continues at coordinate 86,887,433 of NC_064862.1, read as the reverse complement.
ATGGTCTCCTGAGCCTGCCAGGAGCGATTTCTGAGCTGAAAGCCAGGAGTAACCCCCGAGTGCCACCAGGTATGGCCCAAAACCCATAAATAAATAAATAAATAAATAAATAAATAAATAAATAAATAAATAAATAAATAAATAAATAAATAAATTTTAAAAATTTGTTTTGGGCCATAGTTAGCAATGTTCAGGTCATACCCCTGGATCTGTGCTTGGAAATCACTCCTCGCAGGGCTCAGGGGACCCTATGGGGTGGTAGAGATCGAACCTAAATCAGTCACAGGCAAGGCAAGAGTCCTACTCACTGTATTACCACTATAACCTGGTTTCTGAGCTGATATTTGATAATGTCTCAAGAGATGCTGAAAAACACAAAATGACAGAGTCACCCAACATCTATGTTATCCTGTGAATTTGAGACTGAGATAAAAATCCATCTATTCCAGCCTTGTCCAAATCTTTTATAACTATTCCCATTACCCACCCAGGATTTTAATTACAGATCAGATTCTGGTTAGGTAAATATGATTAACCTGCAGTTTCTGAAACAACTTCAGTGGGAACCCTGTTTTGCAGGCATCATTGTAGGGTTCCCTCTATCCCCACCATCTTATTTACAAACTTGAAGCTCTCACACTGTAGGCACACTTGTGCCTTTTAAATCTCGAGGGGTTTAATCTGGTCCAACACCAAGAAGAAGCTTTGGCATTTAGTCAATTTGATTCATTTATTTACTTTCTTATTTTGAGGTAATTAAATAGCCCAGATGTGAAAATAACCCAAATGACCAACAATAGATAATGAATAAAGAAGTTATGGGGGTGGGTGGGGCAATAGCACAGTGGGGAAAGTGTTTACCTTGCACATGGCTGACCAGGCTCGATCCCCAGCATCCCAGAGGGCCCCCCAAACCTGCCAGAAGTGATTTCTGAGCTCAGAGCCAGGAATAAACCCCTGGGCAATGCTCAACAAAAAGAAAAATAAGTGATGGGGCCAGAGCAGTAACACAATGGAAAATGTATTTCCCTTACATGTAACAAACCCAGGTTCAATACTCAGCATCCCATATGGTCCTCTGAGTCTCAGGTAATTCCTGATTACCTCCCAGCATGGTCTCCCAATAAAGAAGTTGTCCTATACAATGGTAGTGCGTGAGATAGAATGCCTGACTCAAATACAGGCAGAAGAAGGGAGGTGGGGGGCACTGGTGGTGGGAATGTTGCACTGGTAAAGGGGGGTGTTATTTTTTATGACTGAAACCCAACTACAAACATGTTTGCAATCATGGTACTTAAATATATTATTATTTAAAAGAAAAGAAGTTGTTATATAGATATCTACTCACACAATGAAATATTATGCAGCTCTAAAAAAAGAGAAAATTATGGAACTTGCTGTTCTGTGTACAGCATGTGTTATGCTGAGGTCAGCTCTCAGGTGGCCTTGAATTCTCTGTCCATTTCTGGGCCTACTTACTGAGCCTTAGTCTTGCATGGAAGATTTTAGAGGGAAGACTGCCTTTTGGAGATTCAAGTTCTTCCTGGAGGGTGTGTTTTAAAGATAAAGCTCTACCAGACTTGGGCAGCAGGAGTAAATGAAACCTGGGCATCCCCAGCCAAACTGAGGACTCACAAACAGCAGTTAGGTTGGGTCCAGCTCAGGGTTTCACTGATCACAACAGATATGTGTATCTCCCCCATCTCTTCTCAGTGGGTCCATTGCCAGCTTGTGGCTTCTGCCTCCTGAGTACAAATTTTTCCTTTGAGTCACTTGTTTTGGATAGAAAGGAAAAGCTTCCAGGAGATTCTGTGTTCTAAGACTAAGTTAAAGACTAAGTTAGACTCAAGTGAATCTAGTTTTCATTTGTGTTTCCAGAAGGGTTTTCTTTTTTGTTTTGTTTTGTTTTGGGGCCCGGTGCTCAGGAGTTACTCCTCACTATCCGCTCAGAAATAGCTCCTGGCAGGCATGGGAGACCATATGGGATGCTGGGATTTGAAACAACCACCTTAGGTCCTGGGTAGGCTGCTTGCAAGGCAAACACCACTGTGCTATCTCTCTGGCCCCTCTGGAAGGGTTTTCAAACCCTTCCAAACATCATATCCCAAATGCTATTTGGGGGTGGTCAACCCAATGATGCTCCCTGGCTCTACACTCAGGAACTATTCCTGAATGTGCTCAGGGAAACCTAGGAGAGACCATGGATTGAACTCAGGTCAGTGGCATGGTAGGTCAGCACTCTAGCTGCCATACTATCTCTCCAACTCCCCAAATCCTATTTAAAATTTCATCCCAGGGGCTGGCAAGGTGGTGCTAGAGGTAAGGTGTCTGCCTTGCAAGAGCTAGCCAAGGAAGGACCATGGTTCAATCCCCCCAGCGTCCCATATAGTCCCCAAGCCAGGGGCAATTTCTGAGCACTTAGCCAGGAGTAATCCCTGAGCATCAAATGGGTGTGGCCCCAAAAACAAAAAAAGAAAAAAGTTAAAAAATAAAATAAAGGGGCCGGGCGGTGGCGCTGGAGGTAAGGTGCCTGCCTTACCTGCGCTAGCCTAGGGCGGACCGCGGTTCGATCCCCCGGCGTCCCATATGGTCCCCCAAGAAGCCAGGAGCAACTTCTGAGCGCATAGCCAGGAGTAACCCCTGAGCATCACAGGGTGTGGCCCAAAAAAAAATAAATAAATAAATAAATAAATAAAATAAAATAAAATTTCATCCCAGGGGATAGAGCAATAGTACAGAAGGTGGGGCACTTGCCTTACATGTAACTGATGCAGATTCAATCCCCAAAATCCCATATTGTCTCCTAATCCCTCCAGAAGTGAGTTCTGAGCACAGAGTCAAGCACCACCAGATGTGGCCCAAAAACTAAACACAAAAACAAAAATTTTTAATCCAATTACCTTTATTGAAAAGACCAGAAACTGAGTATGAGAGATAGTACAAGGGGCAGGGCTCTTGCATTGCACATGGCTGACCCAGGCTCAGTTCCCCATGTGATCCCCCAAATATACCAGGAGTCATCCCTGAGTACAGAGGCAGGAATTAGTCCTGAGCACCATTGGGTGTAGCCCAGAAACAAACAAAAACACATGCATTCTAAGTAAATTATTTTGTAATGAGATAGCAAATGACAACTTTGAACTGGCTGAGCATAAAATTCAAAATTTTAAACTATTGACAGTCACAGAATATGATATTGGAAGTTGATAGGTAATAAAGTTATTTTTTTCTTCTTTCTTTCTTTCTCTCTCTCTCTCTCTCTCTCTCTCTCTCTCTTTCTTTCTTTCTTTCTTTCTTTCTTTCTTTCTTTCTTTCTTTCTTTCTTTCTTTCTTTCTTTTTTGGTTTTTGGGCCACACCCGGCGTTGCTCAAGGGTTACTCCTGGCTGTCTGCTCAGAAATAGCTCCTGGCAGGCACGGGGGACCATATGGGACACCAGGATTCGAACCAACCACCTTTGGTCCTGGATCGGCTGCTTGCAAGGCAAACGCCACTGTGCTATTTCTCCGGGCCCAAGTTATTTTTTTCATGGAGGAGCAGAATCAGAGTCTTGGGAGATATCAAGATTGTGTCTCACCACAAATCAGTGCTGTGAGGACCCAAAAGGTGTCCTCTATATTAGAAATAAATGGGAAAGGATGGAAACTGGTGAAGAAATACTGTATGCCTAAAACTCAGTCATGAATAACTTGGGAATTTAGTGACTGATAGTGATTCCATTTTTTTTTCAATTTTGCAAAGGGCTGCAAAGTACATGTTCTGACTGAAACTCAACTACACACATGTTTGTAACCATGGTACATAAAGAAATTATTTTTAAAAAATTTACAAAGGAAAAAAATTTACAAAAGAGAGGAAAGGTATTAGTTTCACTGGCAGGGTAGAGAAAGAGCATAGAGCAGGAGTTATACAAGTAAACCTACTTCTCCTCCCTAGGGATCCTAGATCATTAGGAAGAAACTTCCTTGCACTAGAATGATTTCCCCCAGGTAATCCCATCCAGCAATTGGAGTCCCCAGGGGGAAATGCACTTAATGAGCAGAAGTAAGTTTTCCAGGGAGGTGTAAATATTTCTCTGCCACCGTCCCTCAACAGAGCAGGATCCGTGATTGCCTAAATCAAGCTCATACACAGATGAGAGATTTGCTCTTTCTTTTCTTCCTTCCTCCCACATCTGGACTGGGATCAAGGCTTCTTTCTCCGTCTTCCACCATCTGACATTCCTGCTGAGACTTCCCAAGTATACAGTCCAGTGAGTCTGAGACCCCTTTGGGGCACACAGATAAAATCAGATAGAAGGAAAACACACTCTTTGACCCAGACAAGTCCTCCACCCCTTGCTCAGACTCTAGATATTTGCATAAGCTGGGTTGATGAACCAATTTCTACTTAGCTTTTGTCTTAATTCTATGAAGTTGAGAAGGGTCTACCGGAAGCTGTGATAGAACAATCATCAGTGACAATGATGTGATGGATGCTGGAGGAGAGAGAGAATGAGAGAGAAAGAGAGAGGAAGGGAGGATTAGAGGGAAAGTTTCCAAGAATCATAGACTATCAAAATGGAAAAATCAGAAAAGGCTTTGCATGTTGGAGGTTAGGATTCCATCTCTCCATCTCATACCACACTCGGCACCATCCGGATTAGCTCCTGGGCAACCATCAGGTGGGGTCCCCCAAAAAATTTAAGAAGTTTAAAATTTAAGTTTAAGAAGGGGCTGCAAAAAAATGGGCTGCAGAGATAATGTGTAAGTATGGGCGATACAGTTTTCATGTATTGGATCCTGCTTACATCTCTGGTATCCTATGTCCCCCCAAACATCACAGGTTCAGGCCTAGAATCCCCCATCACCTCACATTGAATCCTCTTTGTCCTAGTACTGAACTATTCATTGGCCAACAATCCCAAGAACATTGTCTGGGATGTTCACCCACTCCAAAAAAAAGCTTAAGGAAAAGAGAATATATTTAAGTATATTTTAAATCCTTAGAAAGATCTATTCCAGAAGAAAGAGGAAGAGCACAGTAGGAAGAGCACTTGCCTTGCACACAGTCAACCTGGGTTCAAGTCCCAGTATCCCAGATAGTCCCCCAAGCACCACCAGGAGTGATCCCTGAGCGCAGAGCCAGGAGTGATCACTAAGCAAGCCAGGAGTTAATCCTGAGCATCAATGTGTGTAGCCACAAAACAAAACAAAACAAAAAAGAACCATTCCAAAGGAAGCAAAGATGGGGAAGGGAAGAAAGTGCATGGAGAGAAAAAAGAGATTAAAAATAAACCAGCCTCAAACAGGAAAACTCACCTGACTTCAAAGTTGGTCAGTTGAGATCAGAGAGCTGTAGGAAATGGCCTCCTCTGTCCAAAAGACAAAGAATTCCCTTTGCACAGGAGAATTGTGGGAACAGGGATTGTAAACAGCCCTTCATCTCCTGTGGCATGTGATCACCTTGAGGTGATTGGGACAAGGTCATGTTGATCCTTGATTTTTCTTACCTGCAGTCATAGTTCTCACTGGGGGACAGATGTCTTGATGCTTCCTGGCCTAATGACAGAGTTTTAAGGTCCATCCTCCAGATTTAACATTGATCTCAGCATTTTCCCATCGGAGTGCAGCCCATATGATCCTACATTGAGGGGTCAGAGATGACAGAAGCCCGGAATTTTTCCCTGTATCCTCAGAGAACCCATTCAAGTTCACACAATAGTGAGACATCACTTTGTGGCATTTTCTTTGTTCCTGAATCAAGGGCCACTTTTCCTTTTCAGGAAGTCCCTTAAGGTCCTCTTGGAAGAGCTGGTTGGGTGATGAGGACTCCTCTGAACCATTATGACTGAAAAAATCATTGTTTTCTTACTCCTCCAAGTCTGCATTCTAAGTGAACTATGTTGTAGAATATTCTTGGTTGGATGTACCACTTTTTTGTTTGTTTCTTTGGGGTCAACATACAGGAGTATTCAAGGCTTCCTCCTGGCTCTGCACTCAGGGATCACTCCTGTCAAGGTTCAGGGAACCCTATGGCATGTTGGAGATCAAACCTAGATTGGCCACGTGCAAGGCAAGTGCTCTCCCTACTGGGCTCTCTCTCCAGCACCTGCATTGAGCACTTTTTATACCCCTCTAACTTACATAGAGTTTCTGGAGAAATCCACAGTCTCATGGGGGTTCCAATAGGCAAAAAATACTTTTGCTGCTTTCAGAATTCTCTATCTTTGACTTTGGCCATTTCATGTGTCTTCATGGCTGGATTAGGTTTTTTTTATATTTGAAGCTCTTTGAGTCTAGTGTTTCCAATTCCTTTCTCAGCTTGGGGAAGTTCTCGGCTATTATTTTTTTGAATAAGAACTGCCACTTTCACTCGCTTCTTCCCTGGAACCTTTGTATTGCAAGCATTGCTTTTCTCGGTGTTCTAGTTTTATGTTTTTCATCCATCGTAGTTTTGGGATTCTGATTTTGCTGATGATTTCTAGAGTTTCCTCTACTTTTACATTCAAGTTCACTGATTTGGGTTTTGTGTTTTTTTCACTCTGTCATTATGCCCTTCTATCTTAATTGTTTTTAGTTCCCCTGTGGGGTATTTTAGCTCTTTGATGGATGTTTGGGCTTTCTTGTATTTGCTCTGCCTTTTGAAATTCTCCTCTTCTGCTGATCTCATTGCCATGAGAACCCTTAGAACTTGGAGACAGCTTGCTTCACTCTGTAATGTTTGTTCTTCCTTGGTTCTGTTTTATTTTGGGGGGCTAGTTCCTTCAAATCCCAATTCTATCAAGTCCTCCTTGAGCCTTGCATCTGTAGAATCACAGCCAGTATTTGCTTCAATTGTACAGCAATTGGACCTTGGAGCAAACAGTGACCTGGCCAATATCTCAACACCACAAATTACACATCACTATAGCCCCATCAAGGGGGGAAAAACAAGACAGAAAATATTCATGACTTTGTCTGCCAAACATTTTAATGGCGTGATACTAACTAAACTCTGGATGAAATTCAGTCTTATTTATCCCCTCTTTCCTCAGAGTTACCCCACCATGGACCAACACAATGAGACACAGATCTCAGATTTTGTCCTCCTAGGATTATCAAAGGACCCAAAACTGCAGCCAGTCCTGTTTGGAGTCTTCCTCTCCATGTACCTGATTGCTGTCCTTGGAAACCTGCTCATCATCCTGGCCGTCATCTCAGCCACTCACCTCCATACCCCCATGTACTTCTTCCTCTCCAATCTGTCCGTGGTTGACATTGGTTTTGTCTCTACCATTGTCCCCAAGATGCTACAGAACATGCAGACCGAGAGAAAACTCATCCCCTATTCCTGCTGCATCACCCAGGTATATTTTGTCGTACTCTTTGCTGTCTTGGACATTCTTCTCCTGACAGTCATGGCTTATGACCGCTTTGTGGCCATCTGCCACCCCCTGCACTACACAGTCATTATGAACCCCCAGCTCTGTGGACTGTTAGTTGCAGGGTCATGGGTCACAGGGGTCCTGGATTCCTTGACGCATAACTTACTGTTGCTGCGTCTGTCGTTTTGTACACACGTGGAAGTCCCCCACTTCTTCTGTGAACTCAACCAGATGCTTCAACTTGCCTGTTCGGACACTTTCCTCAATAACGTGGTGATGTACTTGGCAGCTTTCTTTCTGTGTATTGGCCCTTTTGCTGGGATCCTTTACTCTTACTCCAAGATTGTTTCCTCCATCCGGAAAATCCCGTCAGCTCAGGGAAAGTACAAGGCGTTTTCCACCTGTGCCTCTCACCTGTCCGTGGTCTCCTTGTTTTATTGTACAGTCCTTGGCGTGTATCTTAGCTCTGCGGCTTCCCCCAACTCACACTCAAGTTCAACAGCCTCTGTGATGTACACAGTGGTCACCCCCATGCTGAACCCCTTCATCTACAGTCTGAGGAACAAAGACATCAAGAGGGCCTTGAAAGATTTCTTTATAAAGAAGCTACAAAAAGGACAGTTGTCTCAGGGATGAAGGAGTGTCCTTGACTGCAATGGTCTAACTTCAGAAATTCTACAGGGGCCACAGAGTTAGTACAGTTGGTAGTACAATGGGTCTTGCACCAGCTAATCCAGGTTTGTTCCCTGGCACTCCCATATTGTCCCCTAAGCCCACCAGGAGTAATCCTTGAGCACAAAGACAGGAGTCAGCCGTAAGCACCTCCATGTGTGGCCAAAGAAAACAAAAATAGGGGCCGGAGAGATAGCATGGAGGTAAGGCGTTTGCCTTTCATGCAGAAGGTCATCGGTTCGAATCCCGGCGTCCCATATGGTCCCCCGTGCCTGCCAGGAGCAATTTCTGAGCATGGAGCCAGGAATAACCCCTGAGCACTGCCGGGTGTGACCCAAAAACCACAAAAAAAAAAAAAAAAGAAAACAAAAATAAACTATTCTTTGGTCTTTCAGGAAATACAGTTTATCTTTACATTTACTCCCTAGAACTTCCTATCATTTTGCCTCCATTTCTCTATTTATTTCACATAATCCAATTTTTATTCTCTTTGATATTCAATTTTACTCCCTTTATTTCCTACTTTTTATTATTTCCAAACATAGGTCAGAAATAATTTGGAAATCCCCCTATATTAATAAAATAGCATGATTAGATTTTTTTCCTTGGTGGAACTTTTCTTTAACAACATCCCATCCAAGAAAATTTCTTTTACTAGATGAATTATCCTGAGTAGGTACTACTCTTACTGAGGAAAGAGAGTACATTTGATTCTCAAGAAGACAATTGGGAATGTGGTATCACCGTTTCTGCTTTTGTGTCGGCCATTCTTTTGTGTGAGAACTTGCACTGCTGCTCTTAAACTTGTCATCAGTGAAATATTGAGCATTTTATTAGAGTGTCTTTATTTGGGAAGGGCCTAGCTCATGCCTGGCTGTGCTCAGGATTTATCTCTGGCGATGCTTGGGGAGCAATATGTGATACTTGGGATTGAAATGGGGCCAGCCACATGCAAGGCAAGAGCCTCAATCTCTAGGCTAACTCTCTGGCCCCTAACATTTATGATTTTGATGTAGAGTTATTACCACAAAAGTGTCCAAGGCCCTCCATGAAAGACCTAGTATCATCTTTCTAGTCCACCATCGCATCCCCATCCTTCTGTACCCCAATTTGGCTATTTCATATAGAGGAATAATGAAACTTTGGGGGGTACTGTGACTTGGCAACATTATACACCTAAAACCATTAAAATTTTATACCTGAATGATAACACCTTAAAAAAAAATAAGGGGCTAGAATGATAGCACAGTAGGTAGGGCATTTGCATTGCAAGCGGTGGGCCTGGGCTCAGTTCCTGGCATCCTATATAGTTCCCTGAGCCTACCAAGAGTAATTTCTGAGCACAGAGCCAGGAGTAACCCCTGAGCACTACCAGATGTGGTCCAAAAACAAACAAAAAAATTTTAACACTTATAATTTTTTAACATTTATCATTTTAAGTCAACTAAGAAAAGCAAATTTGATGGGTTGAGACACTAGTCAGATTAAAACAAGAAGTTGAATAAAACATTTGTTTACTATAAAAATAATTACTCCTCATAATATAATTGACTTCTTGGAATATAGTAGACTGTTTTTTCTATATGAGTATCTTTATTAGTTGGTTGTAGGGCCAGACAGAAAGGCAGGGCACTTGCCTTTCATAAGAACAACTAGGGTTCAATCACCAGCATTTCATATGATCCTCACAAGCTTTCCAGGAATAATTTCTAAGCACAGAGTCATAAATAAGCCCTGAGTATCACATGTGTGTCTCAAAAAAACAAAACTACACGATACAAATGAGTCTGGTCAATTTTATTCTGCTTGAATTGAATCCTCTAAGTCCCTTTTTAAAAACTTCTAGTATTATTTTAAAATATGACATGCTCTATTTTTCTATAGAAATTTCCCCTTATGAATAGAGAGATAGTATAGTGTGTAGGGTTCTTGCCTTGTATGTGCCTGACATGCGTTCAACTTCCAGAAAACCATATGATCTCTCCAGCACCAAACGGAGTCATTCCTGAGTGTAGAGCCAAGGGTGACTGCTAAAAATTGCCAGGTGTGGACCAAAAACTTTTAAAAAATTATCCACTTTTACTAAGTTGTCATAATAAAAATGTGGTGTTGAGGGAGCCAGAGATATATAGTACAGTGGGCAGAGTGTATGCCTTGCTGATCCTGGTTTGAACCCCAATATCCTAGGTGACAAATAAAAAAAAAAGAAGCAGGGTATGGAATGAATAAAACCAATATTATTCATTATGCCTTTCTTTTCTGCATGAGAATCTCTTCCATTTTCCCCACTCATTTATTCACTTACATAATTTGGGGTTACTGTTGCAAGTCAGCCCCTGAAGAGGTTGACTGATGGAGGGATGGAGGATGAAGTCTTTCCCCTCCAGCTCGGAGCACGTGTCTGCCACCCTGTCCAGCCGACGGTTCTGAGGTGAAATGGCGGGTAAACAGCTTGCAAACAGTCAGGCTTGTGAAAATATTAGCTTTATTCAGTGGACAAGACTGAAGTCCAAAGTCTCAGCCTCAGTTCCAGCCAACCACCCTCGCTGTTCACAGATTCTTGTTTTTATCCCCCAGAATCAGGTACCACCCAATGGTGGGATCAGATACCACCCAATGGTGGAAGCAGAATCAGGTACCACCCTAGGGTGGGGCAGAATGCCAGGTCATACCCTAGGGTAGGGCACAATCACCGATCAGGGTAGGGTCAGTAACATAATAATCCCATAAAATGTTTACATACACAACAGTTACCATGTTTTCTTTACAGACAGACAAGATTTTCTTTCTTTTTTTTTTGTTTGTTTGTTTTTGTTTTTGGGCCACACCCAGCGGTGCTCAGGGGTTACTCCTGGCTGTCTGCTCAGAAATAGCTCCTAGCAGGCACGGGGGACCATGTGGGACACCGGGATTCGAACCAACCACCTTTGGTCCTGGATCGGCTGCTTGCAAGGCAAACGCCGCTGTGCTATCTCTCCAGGCCCAGACAAGATTTTCTAAGCCTGCTAATTCCTTTGCACAGAGTCTCAATATGGTCATTTGTTAATAGTTACCAGAAGGGCTGAAGAGATAGTGCAGAGGTTAAGGCTCTTACTTTGCATGCAGCTGACTCCAGTCTGATCCTGGGCACAGCATATGGTTCCCCTGAGCACTTGCAGGAGTGAACCCAGAGCAAGGAGTAATCACAAAGCACGGCCAGTGTGGCCCCAAAATAACATAAAATAAAACTACTAACAGGGCTCCAGAGATTCCACTCCTAGGCATCGATCCCAAGATCTACAGGATCCAGACATAGGTATTCATCAGATTCGCTGCAACAGTACTGACAATACTCCAGATCTGGATAAAGACCAAGTACCTGTAAAGGAAAAATTTCCCCTGAGTTCCCTGACTGCCCTGATCACCTACCCCCCCCCCCCCCTTCACAATTGTGGGAACTTGTAGACCCAGTAACAGTTCAACTTTCTTTCTGTTCTGACATGGTTCTAACCTGGTCATGTTAACCCTGTAAGCTTGCACCTGCACCTTGCAAAAATGTGATTGAGCAAATGCCAGATGCCATGTACTTCCTGAAGCAAATCAATCTACTGTACCTTTCTATTGTTTGAAGTACTATATACAGCTTGTAAGCTCATGGCTCGGGGCTGGCAGTTTCTGGCTCATGCCGGATTCTAGCACAGCCCCTGCATATGCTTGTAAGAAAATAAACCCCCTGCTTTTGCATGAGACTGTGGTCTTGGTGTCTGTGAACGGCGCATCGTTCTCCTGGAATTAGCATACCCAATGACAGATGAGTGTTTTAATGAGTTGTGCTAGAAGGGCCCAAAGAGGTAGTACAGTGGATAGCATAGTTTTTCTCTTTATTTTGTTTTGTTTTGGTGATAGTTCTTGAGACCACACCTGATGATCCTCAGGGCTTACTCCTGGCTCTGTATTCAGGAATTACTCCTGAAGGTACTTTGGGGACCCTATGGGGATGCCAGAGATCAAAGCTGGGTCAGGTGCATGCAAGGCAAGCACTCCAGTCCCAGACCTGGTTTCAATCCCAGACATCCCATAGGGTCCCATGAGCACTAGCAGGCCTTGAGCCTGAGCACAGAGCCAGGAGTCAGCCCTGAGCATCCCTGGACATGGGTCAAAAGCAAACAAACAATAAAGAACAGTCCTTGAGCCCTCCATAGTGCACTGTCTGTCTTCTCTTGCCTTGAGGATTTCCAAATTATGGAAGAAAACCTGACCAGGAATAGTAAAGATATTGGACTCACGTCCTTCTTGGTGAGGATTTGGGAAATGTCTGCATCTGGTATCTTCAGACTTGCTTGCACATGTTCTGTGCACCTTTTGTGCCATCTCTGAACAAAGTTCTGGGGAAAGGGAACGCTAGTCTGGGGTAGCCCAGGCAGCCTTACAAAAGAGCTTTCCCCTCCTTCTCATTGGTCCTTTTTTTTTGTTTTTTGTTTTTGTTTTTGGGTCACACCCGGCAGTGCTCAGGGGTTACTCCTGGCTGTCTGCTCAGAAATAGCTCCTGGCAGGCACGGGGGACCATATGGGACACCGGGATTCGAACCAACCACCTTTGGTCCTGGATCGGCTGCTTGCAAGGCAAACACCGCTGTGCTATCTCTCCGGGCCTCATTGGTCCTTTTTTACGAAACTGCACTCTCTTAGTCTACCATTATTCCATTTTGCCCATAATTATAGTTTGCCTCTAAAAAAGGACACGGGATGTGCAAAAATCACTGGATAATAATACACAGTATGTATTCCACATACGGTGCTCTTTACCAAATCATGTATTTGCTAGAATGCTTATACACAATCTATTCCAGGTAGCCTTTTCCCAGTAAAGATAAGATGACCCTCACCAATAGGATTGGACCAGAAAATGGAAAACCTTTACTGGCTTGAATTATTTCTTCTTTCTCTCTCCCCACCCTTTTTTTTTTAATGTCTCATTTCACCTAGGTCTGCTTTTTAACTGTAACTCATAGATCAATCACATGAATACATATGCTCACCATACCAATGGCTGTCTAATGTTCTTCTGTAATAGATATAATAGATATAATATCAATTTCATGGTATAGTCTCCCCATACAGTGCTCATTACCATGTCACTTGGTAATTTATACTTGAAAACTATGATTGTTCTGCTTTTAGGTGCCATATTCTCCTTCATACCTGTTTTTCTTTCATGCTACCATTTTGCTTTGTTGTTTAGATCTGTCTGCAAAGAGCACTTGCCCACTCCTTTTGCACTTCATAAATGATTGTCTCGAGTTTTTCCAAAAATACACCTGAATTCACTTACATTTAAGTTTTGGTAACACCCCCTCCACTACTCTCAAACTAGTCAAGTTTCTTATAAGGGAGGAATGGAGGTGTTTGTTTTGATTTGGTGTTGGGGGAAGGCAACACCTGGCAGTGTTCAGGATTCACTCCTGGCTCTGCACTCTGGGATCACTCCCAGCAGTCACTGGGGATCATATGGAAAGCTGGAGATCAAACCCAGGTCAGTCAAGTGCCAGGAAAACGCCCTCCCTGCTGTGCTATTTCTCTGACTCAGAAAATTGTTACTGTTTTGTCTTTTCTTCCAGAGATTAGTATTGCATTTCTATTAAAAACTTTATTTCGGCCATCATCTCCAGAATCTTCAGTTTCTAAGAGCAAATGTAATGAATAAATTTGTAGTGAGTGAAAAGACCTTATTTTATTAAAGGCACTTGCCTTCATTATATTAAACCTGATCTTATTTTCCTAGCAATTTTGGTTTTTTTTGGTCCATACCTGGCAGTGCTCAGAGGTTATTTCTGTCAGTGTTTAGGGGACTATGTGGGATGCCAATGATCGAACCTGGTCAGTTGTGTGCAGAGCAAATGCCCTACTCACTATGTGGACCAAGCAATGTTGGGTGTGGCCCAAAATCCCAAAAAAAAAAAAAAAAAAAAAAAAACTGCAGGAGGACTTGAGAGATGGGAAAGAGGTGAGGCGCTTGCACTGCAAATCAAATCCTTCTGTGGTTCTGTCAGCTCAGTTGTAACCATGTGTGTGTGTATGTGTGTGTGAGAGCGTAATTTGCACATATATATACATATATATATATATCTTGGTTTATGGATAGACAGCTTGTATCACAAGAGAAAAGGTATTTCTTACCCTGAGACAAAGTTTTAAAAATATTGGAAGGGGGCCCCCCGAGCGATAGCCCAGCAGATTGGGCATTTGCCTTGCAAACGGCCGTCCCAGGTCCAATCCCCGGCATCCCCTATTGTCAGGGAGCCTGCTAGAAGTGATTTCCGAGCACAGAGCCAGGAGTCAACCTTAAGCAACACCACATACGGTTCCCACCTCCTCAGGAACAGCGTCATGAGAATGTTGCTGGCATAAGAATCAAAACTGCTTACTGTTAACGTGATCTTTATCATAAGCAACAATCTTATTCAGGGCCCATGGGTGGTTGTTAAGGGAGCCTTTGCAAGGAGTGAAAAAGGACACTTTACTAGGGTGTGGGCTTGTCTTCATAGACTAAGGAAAAATCTTGGTCCTTACATAGCATCCCTGAAGGCCCCCCAGTACTAGCAGGAGTGACCCCTGAGTGCAGAGCCTGGAGTGACCCCTGATCATCACTAGGTGTGGCAAATAAATGTTTACATGTGGTTCAATGCTTGCATCCAGATGGTCCCCTAGCATGCCAGGAATAACCCCTGAGTGCCACCAGGTGTTGCCCAAAACAAACAAAAACAGACTATGCTGAGTTTGAGAGATAACACAGCAGGGAAGTAGCTTGCCTTCCAAGCAGCTGAAACAGGTTGGATTCTCAGCACCCTACAGTGTCAGTCCCCTAAACTCCATCAGGAACAATCCCTGAGCATAGAGCCAGGAGTAATCCCTAAGCTCAGCAGGTTGTGACCCAAAAACCTTAACAAAGGTGGGAGGCTGGTGCGGTGGTGCAAACCGTAAGGTGTCTGCCTTGTGCACACTACCTAGCATGGACGGCGATTCAATCCCTTGGCGTCCGATATGGTCCTCCAAGCCAGGAGCAATTTCTGAGTACAGAGCCAGGAGTAACCCCTGAGCATCGCCGGGTGGGGCCAAACCCCCCCAATGAAGAGTTTAAATACAACCAAATAAATCATCTTTAATAAATAAAGATATTGCCAGCCAAAATCAAACCCAGTTTTACCAAACCACAAACTGGTTTAAGAATCGGATACAAGGGCTGGAGAGATAACACAGTGGTAGGGTGTTTGCCTTGTTTGTGGCCAACCAGGGATGGACCTGGGTTCAATTCCCAGCATCCCACAATCCTGTCCCTCGATCCTGTCAGGAGCGATTTTTGAGCTCACAGCCAGGAGTAACCCTTGAGTACTGTTGGGTGTGGCCAAAGAAAATTGAATACAAGGGGCTAAGGCAATAGCACAGCAGGTGGGACCTTTGCCTTGCATGCCCTGCACTTTCTTCAATCCCTTGCATCCCTACAACCCCAAATTAGCCAGGAGTAATTCCTGAGAGTAGAGCCAGGAGTAATACCTAAGCACTGCCTGGTGTGGTTCAAAAATCAGGGAGGGAAAAAAAAAAAAAAAAAAGAGCATCAAATACAAAATATATGATAAGATCAACAGCCACAATCCTGAAGAAATGGTGATTGGCGGCTGAGAGCGATAGGGCATTTGCCTTGAATGCAGCCAATCCAGGATAGATGCTGGTTTAAATCCCGGCATCCCATATGGTCTCCCATGCCTGCCAGGAGTGATTTCTGAGCATGGAACCAGGAGTAACCCTGAGCGCCGCCAGGTGTGGCCCAAAAACAAAACAAACAAACAAAAACCCCTCAATATTAAATTGTACTTAGAAGGAATTAGAGGAGCTGGAGAGTTAGCACAGCGGCAGGGCATTTGCCTTGCTTGCAGAAGGATGGTGATCAAATCCCGGCATCCCATATGGTCCCCTGAGCCTGCCTGGGGTGTGGGGGGTGGCGATTTCTGAGCGTAGAGCCAGGAGTAGCCCCTGAGTGCTGCCGGGTGTGACCAAAAAAAAAAAAAAAAAGAAAGATTTAGAAAATGAAAGTAATAAATAAAATATTTCAAAAGAAAGAGAAAGGAAGGAAGGAAGGAAGGAAGGAAGGAAGGAAGGAAGGAAGGAAGGAAGGAAGGAAGGAAGGGAAGGAGGGAGGAAGGAAAGGAGGGAGGGAGGGAGGGAGGGAGGGAGGGAGGGAGGAAGGAAGGAAGGAAGGAAGGAAGGAAGGAAGGAAGGAAGGAAGGAAGGAAGGAAGGAAGGAAGGAAGGAAGGAAGGAAGGAAGGCAGAAAGAAGGAAGGAAGGAAGGCAGAAAGAAGGAAGGAAGGAAAGAAAGAAAGAAAGAAAGAAAGAAAGAAAGAAAGAAAGAAAGAAAGAAAGAAAGAAAGAAAGAAAGAAAGAAAGAAAGAAAGAAAGAAAGAAAGAAAGAAAGAAAGAAAGAAAGAAAGAAAGAAAGAGGGAGAGAGAGAGAGAAAGGAAGGAAGGAAGGAAGGAAGAGAGAAAGGAAGGGAGGGAGGAAGGAAGGAAGGAAGGAAGGAAGGAAGGAAGGAAGGAAGGAAGGAAGGAAGGAAGAAAGAAAGAAAGAAAGAAAGAAAGAAAGAAAGAAAGAAAGAAAGAAAGAAAGAAAGAAAGAAAGAAAGAAAGAAAGAAAGAAAGAAAGAAAGAAAGAAAGAAAGAAAGAAAGAAAGAAAGACTGATTACAGTCCTCCTAGAACCCACAGGACCAAAATCTTCTTAGTTGAACCTCCCTTTATGTTAGAAGTTGGAACACAGTGGCTGGAGCCAGAGTATAAAGCAAGAGTCATGAAAGGAGGATGGTATTGGAATAAAGACAGACCCTCAGATCAGTGGAATAGGCTGGAGCATTCAGAGAATGCTCCTCAGATATACAATCAATGAATCTTTGATAAAGGGGCAAGAAATGCAAAATGAAGCAAGGAAAGCCTCTTCAACAAGTGGTGTTAGCACAACTGGTCAGCCACTTGCAAAAAAAACAAACTCAGACCTCCAGCTAACACCATATACCAAGGTTAAATGAATCAAAGACCTCAATATCAGACTTGAAACCATAAGGTACATAGAAAAACATGTAGATAAAGCACTCCAGACATTGAAACTAAAGGCATCTTCAAGAAAGAAACAGCACTCTCCTAACAAATTGAAGCATTGATAAACAGATGGGACTATATTAAGCTGAGAAGCTTCTGCACCTCAAAGGAAATAATGGCTAGGATACAAATCTAGCCACAGAATGGGAGAAGCTGTTCATCCAATACCCATCAGATAAGGGGCTAACATCTAAGATATACAAGGTACTGACAGAACTTAACAAGAAAAGAAACATCTAATCCCATCAAAAAAAAATGAGAAGAAATGAACAGACACTTTCTCAAAGAAGAAATACAAATGGTCAAAAGGCATATGAAAAAAATGCTCCACATCACTCACTAATCATCAAGGAGATGCAAATCAAAACAACAATGAGGTACCATCTCATGCCACAGAGGCTGGCACACATCACAAAGAACAAGAACAATTGGTGCTGGCAGGGATAGGGGGAGAAAGGAACTCTCACTCACTGCTGGTGAGAATGCCGTCTAGTCCAGCCCTTATGGAAAACAATATGGAGATTCCTCAAAAAACTGGAATTTGAGCTCCCATTTGACCCAGCTATCCCACTCCTAGGAATATATCCTAGGAACACAAAAATCCAATACAAAAATCCCTTCCTCACACCTACATTCATCGCAGAACATTTTACAATAGCCAGACTCTGGAAGCAACCAAGATGTCCTTCAACAGATGAATGGCTAAAGAAACTGTGGTATATAAACACAGTGAAATATTATGCAGCCACGGGAGAGATGAAGTCATGAAATTCTCCTATACTTGGATGTACATGGAATCAATTAGTCTGAGTGAAACTAGTCAGAGAGAGACATACACAGAATAGTCTCACTCATCAATGGGTTTGAAGAAAATTTAAAAGAAATAAAGAAAAATTAAAAATTAAAGACATTGAAATAATTCCCAGAGATGAGGGCTGGAAGGACCTGCTCAAGATATGAAGCTCTGGGCCGGGAAGGTGGCGCTAGAGGTAAGGTGTCTGCCTTACAAGCGCTAGCCAAGGAACGGACCGCGGTTCGATCCCCCGGCGTCCCATATGGTCCCCCCAAGCCAGGGGCGATTTCTGAGCACATAGCCAGGAGTAACCCCTGAGCGTCAAACGGGGGTGGCCCAAAAACCAAAAAAAAAAAAAAAAAAAAGATATGAAGCTCACCACAAAGAGTTATAGAAGTTATAGAATATGCAGAGAACTATCATAGCAATGTCAGTGAGTGAGGGATGTGAAATACAGGTGGGGTGTAGGAAGGAAAGAGATGGGGGCTATGGTGATGGAAAGGATGCACGGTGAAGTGCAACAATTATTTTTGTAATCATGGTGTTTAAATAAAGAAAGTATTTAAAATATCAAAAAATTAAGTTGTTCATGATTGAGTTAGTTATATAATGTACTTTCCCTTCCACCTACCCTCTCCACCAGGTAATTTTAATTTCTATGTTTCTCTCTCTCTCTCTCTCTCTCTCTCAACACAAAATAAACTTGTGTTTAGTTTTATTTTGTCTTCGTTTGTGTATTAATATCTTCATTTAAGCACTAGGGTTACAAGCATGTTTGTAGTTAGGATTCAGTCATCAAAAAGGACACTCTTTTCACCAGTGCAAACTGTCCACCACCAATACACCCCATCTCCCTCCAGTCCAACCCAAACCCCTTGCCTGTGTTACAGTCAAGCATTCTTTCTCACTCACTACTATTGTCCTGATCGTTGTTGCTGTAATTATTTTTCCAACTGCACTCGCCCACCAATCTTAGGGGTAAGTTTCTTATCATGGGTGGGTCCGTTAAAACCTCATCTTTCTTGTCTCTGGGTAGTAGAACCATACTGTCTTTTATTTTTTTTAAATCCCTCATATGAGTGAGACTAATCTGTGCCTATCTCTCTCTCTCTCTCTGATTCATTTCTGTCAGCACAGTAGTTTCCTCTTTAAAAATTCTTGATAATATTTTGAGTCAAAATATGATTTTGGTGAAACTCACCCCACAGATTTTGGTGAGTTTCACCAAAATCATCCCACTGGGATTCTTCTTGGTCAGGAATCTCATATGTTTCCTTGTTTCCTTTTGGACATCACACAACTATGCTCACCACAGACTTCTGAGAATCAAGTAGGGTTGGTCACATGCAATGCAAGGAAAGCAAGTACCTTGTACCAAAGCCCTGGCCTGAAAACAATTGCTTCTAACTGGCCAACTCCTTTTTCTCCAATACTGAGCCTTCTCTACACCACACCTATTGGGTCCACTCTGGGTGTTGATGGGGAGACTGGGCTTTCTAAAGGGACTGAGAATCAAGTAGGGTTGATCACATGCAAGGCAAGTAAATACCCTGTACCAAAGATCTGGCCTAATTCTTTTTTTGGGGGGGGACCATATGGGGGATCAAACTGCAGCCAGTCCTAGGCTACCACAGGCAAGGCAGATGCCTTACTGCTCCGCGCCACAGCTCCGGCCCCAAGGCCAATTCTTTTTTCTCCAACAAGAAGCCTTCTCTACACCAAACAGAAAGAAGCAAAGAAAATGTCTCTGTAGCTCCATCTGAAGAGAGTCTCCATTCCTTTGATAATATATGCTTGGGGCAAAGGGAACAAGAAAGCTGCATTGCATTGGTATCTTCAAGTTTTTTGGTTTCCGTTATAATAAAAGAACATCCGTTCACCAGAGCAAAATTCCCCCCACCAATGCCTCCCATCTCCCTCCTTCCCCACCCCCTACCTGGGTTCGAGCCTGGCATTCTATTTCTCTCACTCACTTTCAAGCATTTTGGAATCAAAAGACTGAAAAGAGAAGGAGTCGATTGAGATTTAATTAGGGGTCCATACCAAATGCAAAACCCATAATGCGGGTTTTCTACAGCCTTGCTAGGGACTCCCGAAGGAAATAAATATACCGCAGCCCAGGGAGCACAGTGCTTGGAGTCTGCTAGGTAGGGCTCGGATAGAAGAGCCCAGGATGGACCGGGCATGTCATTCAGGGCCAAGCTAGTCCTCTTAGCCCTAGCCCCAAGCAGCTCTCAGCCCAATACCCCAGAGCTGGCATGAGATGGCATTGGGGCACTGGAGAGGAGTTCCCCTGGACCCACTCACTGGCCACGCTGAAGGGACCCCAAATGTGGCCTAAGTGGAGAGACCTGGGTGACTTTAAAGCAGCAGGTGACTCTCGGAGCATGGTCCCCAATTGTACAGAAGTTTGGCTGCTGAGACAAGCTGGGAAGAGTCTCTGGCCCTCAGCTTCATGCTCTCTTCTAAGGCCTTCACCTCTTTCAGCATGGCCTCCAGCTCTTCCTCCTGGCCCTTGGACTGGCGTGTCAGTGCCGACACCTCCCACACCAAGTCTTGGACCTGGCACCTCTGGGTTATGTGAGTGACGATGCTGTCGTAGTTGGGGGCTTCAATGTCAACGTCGATGAGGCCATCCTCAGGTTTGCTGTGCTCCATGTCTGCCGGGCTCCTTTATGGAGCCTCCTGCTGGAGCCTTTCCCACTGCAGCTGGAGGGCATACAGTTCCTCAGTATTGTCGCCTTTTTCACTGATCAGCTTAGCAACGACAGCATCCAGCAGCTTCTCCTTCCTGGAGTACAGGATGCTCCGAACAGAGAAAACCAAACTGATCGTGATCAGTAGCAGCACTACTGAACCTAGAACCATGGGCCACAACACCAGGGCCCAGAGTTGAACCCAAAGAAACTGGAAACTCATCATTTCATTGGTGACACAGTTGGTCACCACCTCCACAAGTTTCCAAACGAGCAGTCCAAACTCAAACAGAGTCTGCACCTACAAGTCCAACACAGAGATGGGCAGCCTCTGTGTGTCTTTGTGTGTCACAGGGTTCCACCCATTACCAGGGATGCAAAGAAGCCCAGGGAACCCAAGCAGCACCCAACCAGGATGGGGGTGGGGAAGGACAGCTGGGAATAAACTGGAATCCCCTCCATGAGTGTCCAGTGGCCTACTGGGGTAGCAGGGGTAGGGACAACGTGAAGGGTAAGGCTGGAGCAATGGGACAGTGGGCAGGGTCCTCTGCCTTGCTCGTAGCCAAGCCAGGTTTCATCTCTGGCCTCCCTTAGAGCCCATGAGCCACACCAAGAGTCATTCTGAACAGAGAGCAAGGAGTAACCCTGAGGACCACCAAGTAGGACCAGAACTGAAGAAGAACCTTAAGGTGGTTTGGTTGTTTGCTGCTGTTGGTGGTTTTTAACCCAAAGACACAGGAGAATCAGATCACAGTAGACAGTTTGCTTGCATGTGGCCAAACCAAGTTCAATCCCAGATATCCCCTATGGTCCAGTGACTGCTGGGAGTGATTTCTGAGTGAAGAGCCAGATAGAACCCCAGTACTTCTGGGTGAGGCCCAATGCCCCACTTAGGAACTAGAACAGAGGCAATATGGTGGGGAGGGCTCTGGCTGTACAAAATCAACCCGGCTTTGATCCCCAGCATCACATAGAGTCCCCTGAGCTCACCAGGACTGATTCCTGAGTGCAGAGTCAAGAGGAACCCAAAATTACAGGGTGAAACCCCAAAACAAACAAAATAATAAAACAAAAACATGAAAACTTGAATGTTTTGTACTGGAAACCCTACCTACAACAGGACTGTGGACCACAGTACCTAAAACGGTATCTCAAAGAAAACATTGACGGACTGGAGTGATAGTGCAGTGGGGAGGACCTTTGCCTTGCATGCAGCTGACCCGCATGAAATCCCTAGCATCCCTTAAGGTCCCCAGCACTAGCAGGACTGATCTCTGGGTGCAGAGCCTGGAGTCACTCCTGAGCATCACTGGGTGTGGCAAATAAATGTTTACACCTGGTTCAATCCTGGCATCCCTATGGTCCCCTAGCCTGCCAAGAGTAACTCCTGAGTTGCGGTGTCCTGAAGCCCCCCCAGGGGGGACCCGGCCAGCAGGAATTAGCTGGAAAGGCTTCTCAGACAACCGCACTCCTATTTTGCTGAGTAGAAGAGCAACCACACCTGTAAAAAATCTGAAAGAGGTTAATAATAAAGACCCAAGGCAGCGTCTCACTGTTCAAGGGCCACTTTATTTGGCTACAGCTCCTTCTTATATAGAGAAGGAGAAGGGGGCAGTACAAGGGTGATGTCAATCACACTTTTGGCATGAAAATTACTTCATTATTCCAAATAAGGCAAGTGGGCAATACTTCTTGCAGTATCCATGGAAACATCTTGTGACCTTCTAGCTGCATTCCTAATTGCTTGACTATCAGGAGGTGGTGCAAGATGTGCTTGCCTCAGTGATCTTGAACAGACAATGTAGCATATACACAATAATGAATGTCTTGTAAACTCAGGGATATGGTTAAGGGAGTAAGGCCTCTTTTCTGGGAATGGTACTGGGCTGTGTTGCTCTCCTCCGGGCTAAAAGATTAATTATACTTTGCAGCTGCATTTTCCTTTCTCTTTGGCCCAAGAACTTACAGCAAGACTGCATGTAGCCTTTAGGTGAAAGGCTGGATTATGGCAGAAAGAATAGCAAAATGGCCTCAAACAAGTCAGTCCCCAACATCTCCCCCTTTCTCTTCTAATAAAAGAAGGAAAGTCGTGAGCGGGTGGAAGAACCGTGTCTTAGGCTACAAGGTTTGACCAGGTCGGACACGGCCAAAGCCGCATTTAAAAGGTGGCTACAAGCGCCGTGGGTGTGCACAGAGATCCGAATTATGTGTTGTAGCCTTTTAGGGCCGTGTCCTAACTGGGACCTTGCTAATCCCGTCGTAGGTATCTCCACAGCCGAGAGCACAAGTACCGGAGCGAGCTCCGTTTGTTAGCTATGCGCTCTATCTCCTGGAAACTTAGTGGCTGGAAAGGCGGCTTGGTGACTAAAGCCAAGTTTTCACAGGAGTCACGTGGGGTTAGACGCTGGTAGTTAACCTGAATAGAGGTTTTTGCCTGTTCATCTACCTGGTTCTTAATAAAGGCAGTAATTTTGCGGAAAATCCATGGGCCAAGAGAAAAGAGCAGCATGAGGCTAATAAGAGGGCCCAAAATAGTGGACAGTAATGTATGTATCCAAGGAGAAGAGAAAAACCAACCCTGTTACCAACTTTGTTTTTGGTCAAAACGTTTCTGGAACTCCTTCATACCGTTACCAATACGTAGAACACTATCCCTAACTAATCCAGATTTGTCTTTAAATACACAGCATAGTTCTTTAAGGGCCACACAGACTCCCCCTTCCTATATAAGGGCAAAATATAAAGTACGACGATTTTGAAGAACTACATCAGCAAGGGAACTAACAGTATCGTAGGGGTTGAGGAGAGAAGCTAAGCTAACAGCGTTTATAATATGGTTTTGTGAGGGCTAGAGCAGAGGCATTTATAATATTTAAAATAACTTGAGAGGAGAAGGATGGGCTAGAAGGCAGAGTTCGTAGCTTACAACTTGCTTAATAGTGAGTTGATGACGCTGAGGCTGAACTTTCCAGAGAAGAAGTTTAGAGTTATTGGTGTAGATAGGAGATTTAAACGTTGTGATGCTTTTATAAAACGGCGAAACCGGTGAATTGCAGATTTAACAGTGTTCATAGCTGGTGTTGGAGAGCGCTTGGGCAGAGGCATTGACCATTTGCAGGATGAGGTTCAAGGTGGAAACCGGACCAACAGGTTTGATGGTTAATGTAGGCTTTAACAAAGCTAAAACATAATAATTATGATAAGCAAGAAACATTTCAGTAACAATATGGGGAGAAAATGCAGTGGAGTAAACAAAATAAGTGGAGTTGGGGGCTTCAATGAAGATGGAAGAGTTGTTAACAATAATGGTTTGATTGCAAATGTGTGATTGTTGAACAGGCGGGCACATATATGGTTCGAGCAAGCAAAGTTCCACGACCGTGACTTGTTTACAATGGAGGTTGTTGGTGGCAATGGTGGGCATCCAAGGCAGCTAGGCAGAGTGCTCAATTCAGCATTGTTAAAGGTGGAGTTTGTCAGAAACAGGTTTGCAGGAAAGGCGGCTGGCAGGAGGGGTGACAGGCTTTTTTGAAGTGGATGAAGACAGGACTGTGGAAGGCTGCGGAAATTTTTTGTTAGACTTCAGCATTTAAAAAATTTTTATAATTAACAATCGCCAATTTATCAAAAACTTTTAAACTGAACATAAATGATTTTTGTTAAACTTTTTAGTTATTATTTTAAAGCTAGATGCTATTTTTTAGCTATAAATACATATTCTATAGGCCTGAACTTACACATAGCAGGAAAGTTGGGTGACTGCAAAGTCCAGAAATTCTCCAGGGAAAAGTTATCCCCGATGGCCATTGAGAAATTTGGGGTTTGCCATCCCTCACACTTTCCGCCATGTTTTTAGAAGGACAAAGCTAGCTTAATACATAATTTTTAACACATGATTTTTAATTGTAAGATGCCAGTTTGTGAACTGACCAGACTGAACCAGGTTGAAAAAATTAATTGAAATTTAAAAAATGGATAAGGCTTTAAAAATTGTATTATTATAAAATGTAGAGATAACAAATAAACAGACAAAACAAAACAACACTAAACACAACATTTTACACTTGTGGCCACTTTTATTCATCACAACAGACACATAAACAGACAAAAGGATTGATTTAAGACTGATTTATAAAAAATTGACAAGCGCTTTTAAATATTTAGCTAGCATGTTTGTGAGAAGAAAAAAAAAATTTTGTAGAAAAACTTTTTTAGTTTTGAGAAGTACTTAATGTAGATGGAGTGGAACTTTGCTGAAAATAAATTTTAAGGTTTAGATTTAACACAAAACATTTTTAAAACAACTTTAATTTGAAGTTTAAAACATTAAGTAAAATGGTTAATGAGCACTGTAGAAGGAGTCTTTACTCTGAAGTATGAAATCATTTGCTGTAAATGAATAGGTTTTCTTTAAATTGGTTTTGCAGTAGAACAGTAAGACAGCTGCAATAAAGTGTTAAAATTTTTATGATTAAACACAATAGCATGAACTATGATTATTAAAGGTATAAAAACTGATTTTAAAAAACAAACAACTGTTTTTACTATGAAGACTTTATGTGAATAATTTGTAAAAAATATTACATACTAAATTAACTAAATGCTTAGAGTATTATAAAATATAGTTAAAGACATCTGATACATTTACACACCTAGAACTTAAGACCTAAATTGTATTTAATACTAGTTAATTTGCTTATAAAGTTTAGTTACTTTTATATATTCTTATAAAATTATATATAATATATTTTTCATTTATATTATTTTTTTTACTGCGACACAAATATACAGATTTGTATAATGTGCTGATATTTTGAATGCACTTAAAATAATAGTTCTTTCAATGCAGAAATAAAGAACAACCATTGCTGTAGCACAAAGTTAAAACTAAGGGTACTATAAAGCACACCTAGGTGTTTACTGTGCATTAAATTAACTATATTGTTTAAAAAGGCTAACCACATTATTTTTTACATAATTTTGTAAATACTTTAAAAATTAAAATAAAACTTTTAATAGAAATATAAGACTTAATTTTAACACTTTTGTGTTTGTTTGGATTTTAAAACACAAAGAAGTTTTTCTTTTACCAACATTTTGTTATCTGTAAAGTGACAGAATTATGACCTTGCTTTAAAATTTTCTGAGAGGCATGAAAAAAAAATTTATTGCCTTTATTTTTTTGTTGCTTTTTAATGTTTTAATAATTACTTTACACCACTTAATGCACTAAACCTAATAACACATATTTGACGAAGTGTAGGGCTGACAAGGTGAAGCAGAGTTTTTCACTGATAACTCGGGGAGGGGCCAGCACAGTTAACAGCAGGAAGGCTAGAGGCAAATTATTTACAGTTAGCAGGGTGTAATGATATATAGGAAAAAAAAAGCAATTTTTTAAGATTAATTACTAATTTATTGGAATTAGAGGGAATGGCAACTGAAGAGGGGAGTCTGGGTTGCAAAAGCACCATGGGGATCATGGTTTTATTAATTGATTTGAGAATATGCAAGAGATGCTACTTTTCAGATTTCTTTTGAATAACAAAGATTGGGTATTTCAAGGTGAATTGGAAGGCTTAAAGTGGGAGTGTCAGGGCTTGAGCTGGCTGTTCTCCAAGGCTGGCAGGAAAGAGGCTGAAGGAGGCTGAGGATTGGTTTGAGCAAAGTAAAGGGTACATTAGGCTCAGAAGTTTTAACAGCAAAGTGTAGATATCGCAAGGTTTTATGGCTTAGCAGATGATACTTTGTAATTATCCTGCTTACTGTGCCCTTAGAATTTTTTGTAGGCACTGCAGCAGTTTCTGTTTTATGGCACTTAGCCTCACTTTCATTAGTTTGTCTCTTTGAGTTCTCAAGAGGGGGGGCCTGGCCGTGGAATTCAGTGGGCAGAGGACAGACAACTATAGATTTAGGAGGGGGGGGAACGCCTGAAAGGCAGAAACCTGTGAATTAAGAGAAGCAGCCTGTTTTTGAAGGCTTAAGATTTGTTTAAGATTTTCAATTTGGCCAAGTAGTTTCATTTCTATAGCTTTAAGAGGGGGAGCGGTGAGAGGAGGGAATCTGCCATGGTTAGGGACTGAGCGTTCTCCGCGGTGGAGGCTGCTGAGCAGGCGGGGGAAGACTTTCTCCATTAGGGAGAAAGACAGGAAAGGTAGCGCTGGTTTTTGAGCCAAGAGCATTATCAAGTTTGTTAGAGAGGTGAGAGACCATGGATGTAATTGTGGTGAGTTGGGAACTCAAGTCAGAAAAAGGGGGGGGGGAGGGAGAAAGCAGCAACAGTTTGTTGCCGGTGTGGGGGAGCTGCTGGAATGCTGGCTTTGGGGAGCGACTTCCAGGCACGGAGGGCAGCAAGAGCCATGTTGGCAAGCTGGGACCTGGAAAGTGTGTGCTGTACCTTTAAGGTATGAAAAGAGGCGAGGCCAGCTATAAGAGTTTAGAGATTAGGATTCCTGCCTATTTGCAGGGGCTTTGCAATGGAAAAAAAGTTAACTTCCCAAGAGACAAAGAGTTCAGCTTTTAGATTCTAAGCAGGAGAGCGTGTAAGGGGCTTGGGGGCCATAGGAGGTTACGGCTTGAAACGGCTCTTTGAGGCTTTTCCAATTAAAGGCTTTGTATTGTTGCAATTGCTGGCTAAGGAGGGGAGGGTGGTGAGGGGAGTAAAGGTTTTGGTGAAACAGGGACGGAGCTGAAGCTAGGGAAGTGAAGGGCTGTTTAGGATTTTGCACAGAGGGTGCAGCGGCCTCTTCTGTAGGGGTCTGGGTGCATAGAGCAGAAGCATGGACAGAAGTAAGGGAGGGATATAAATGAGAAGCATTAGAGAGATCTTTAAGAGCATTAGTTACTTTGGAGACAAAGGTCAGTGGTGGAGGGAGGACAAGGGGAAGTATTCTCAGAGGGAGAAGGGAGATGAGAGACAGAATTAGAACGAGAGGGAGTCCTGGAACACTCACGGGAGACTTGTTGTACATGAGATTCAACGGCATGGATGATGTCTTTGGCGGTTCCGGCATTTTTAGTTACAATGATATCTCTTAACAGGCTCCAATATTGGAACATAATTTTTTCCTTCTGTGAATCATCATTATTTACAAAATAATCACTCATTTCATGTCCTACTTTGTCCCAAGTGGACGCAACAATTTCTGGACAGGTAATAATAAACCAATGACATACATTATGAATAAACATAAGAAAATTACAAATATTCTTTTTTGGTAACCTCTACATGTCTGGCTTTCAACTCAGACTGAATATCAATAATGAATTTAAGTTCAGTACTCAATGAAAACACCCATGGAAGTGAAGCCAACGGGCGAAGCCCCAAGAGCCAATCAGGGGCGGTGATCAGAACGACTGAAAAAACTGCAGTTTAAATATTTGATTAAGGCTAACTCGTTTCAACGCCTACCCGGATGGGGTATATCCTGCGATTTACGAAACAGCTCCGGACTCGCCGACCCGTAGTCGTTCGGAGTGTGGCGGTGGTCTTCGAGCCCAGCGTTGGGCGCCAAAATGCGGTGTCCTGAAGCCCCCCCAGGGGGGACCCGGCCAGCAGGAATTAGCTGGAAAGGCTTCTCAGACAACCGCACTCCTATTTTGCTGAGTAGAAGAGCAACCACACCTGTAAAAAATCTGAAAGAGGTTAATAATAAAGACCCAAGGCAGCGTCTCACTGTTCAAGGGCCACTTTATTTGGCTACAGCTCCTTCTTATATAGAGAAGGAGAAGGGGGCAGTACAAGGGTGATGTCAATCACACTTTTGGCATGAAAATTACTTCATTATTCCAAATAAGGCAAGTGGGCAATACTTCTTGCAGTATCCATGGAAACATCTTGTGACCTTCTAGCTGCATTCCTAATTGCTTGACTATCAGGAGGTGGTGCAAGATGTGCTTGCCTCAGTGATCTTGAACAGACAATGTAGCATATACACAATAATGAATGTCTTGTAAACTCAGGGATATGGTTAAGGGAGTAAGGCCTCTTTTCTGGGAATGGTACTGGGCTGTGTTGCTCTCCTCCGGGCTAAAAGATTAATTATACTTTGCAGCTGCATTTTCCTTTCTCTTTGGCCCAAGAACTTACAGCAAGACTGCATGTAGCCTTTAGGTGAAAGGCTGGATTATGGCAGAAAGAATAGCAAAATGGCCTCAAACAAGTCAGTCCCCAACACTGAGTGCCCCCAGGTGTGGCCCAAAACAAAAAAGCAAACAAAAAAGACAATGCTGACCCTGGGAGAAGAGAAGAGAAGTACCTGGCCTTCCAAGCAGCAGAAACAGGTTGAATTCCTGGCACCCTAGAGAGTCTGTCCCCTGAGCCCTAAAAGGAGAAATCCCTGAGCACAGAGCCAGATTAAGTGCAGAGCACTGTAGACTGTGACCCAAAAACCCCTCAAAAATTATTTTTCAAAAAGCTTGTATACTGGCAAAAATGACAATACTGGTGAGAGCACTTGCACACAGTTGTCCCATGTTTAATCCCTAGCACCCCTCATGGTCCCCACAAACACCACCAGGAGTAATTCTTGAGTAGAGAGCCAGCAATAACCCCTAAACAATGCCAGATGTGGACAAAAACAGGTTTTGAAAGAACCAAATATGTACATGTTGGTGACGAGACTGTTGCTAGAAACTCAGATGCCTAAAACTCATCTAGAATTAAATTTGTAAATCACAGTGTCCTAATAAACTCAATGAATAAAATGTTTATTTCTGAGTCTAAAGAAAATCAAACTAATCATCTTTTTTTTTTCTTTTTTCTTTTTTTTTTTTTTTTTGGTTTTTGGGCCACACCCGGCGTTGCTCAGGGGTTACTCCTGGCTGTCTGCTCAGAAATAGCTCCTGGCAGGCACGAAGGACCATATGGAAACCCGGGATTCAAACCAACCACCTTTGGTCCTGGATCGGCTGCTTGCAAGGCAAACGCCGCTGTGCTATCTCTCCGGGCCCAGGGGCAGATGCTGAATCTCACACCCACAGCTGGACAGTCTCCTGCCACCTCACCCCTTAGGGCACAGAGGCCAGGATCTGGCCTACTGCCTCCTTTTTTGGAGAGGGCCCACTTGGGGGGACCCACAGTGATGAGGCTTGAATCTTGGGCACCCAAATTCAAAGCTCTCTACTCCAGCCCTTTGAGCCAGCACCTGATCCTACCTCTTCTTACACCTGTTTGTTCTGAGAGACAGAGGGGCAAGTCCTGCACCTCTCTGAGCCTCAGTTTCCCTTTTTTTTGGGGGGGTCACGCCTGACGATGCTCCTGACTCTGCACGCAAGGATCTCTCCTGGCTGGGCTCAGGAATCGTAGGGGTGTCTGGGATTGAACTTGGGCCGGTTGCATACAAGCCAAGCTCTCTCCCTGCTGAACTCTCTCTTTTTGTTTTTGTTTTTGTTTTTGAGCCACACCCAGCGGTGCTCAGGGGTTACTCCTGACTGTCTGCTCAGAAATAGCTCCTGGCAGGCACGGGGGACCATATGGGACACCGGGATTCGAACTAACCACCTTTGGTCCTGGATCGGCTGCTTGCAAGGCAAACGCTGCTGTGCTATCTCTCTGGGCCCCAAACTAATCATCTTTAGTAACTAAGCTACTGTCAGCTGGTTTCAGAATCAGATACAAGGGGCCAGAGTGAAAGCACTATGGGAGGTCATTTGCCTAACATGTGGCCGACTAGGAAAGACCCAAGTTCGATCCCTGATATCTCGTATGGTTCCGCGAGCCTGCAAGATTGATTTTTGAGAGTATAGCCAGGAATATCCCCTGAGTGCCACTGGGTGTGGCAAAAAACCGAAGGGAAAAAAAAGTACAAGAATCCATACAAGGGGGCAGAGTGATAGCACTGCACTGCAGGCAGGGCCTTTGCCTTGCATCCTGCCAACCTGTTAAATCCCCAGCATCCCGTTTGGTCCCTTGATTTGCCAGGATAATTCCTGAGTGCAGAGCCAGCCAGGAGTAATGCCTGAGCACTGCTTAGTGTGGCTCAAACACCAGGGAGGGGGAACAAAAAGGGGATCAGATACAAAACATAGGATAAAATCAATAGCCACAATCCTGTGGAAAGGATGACTGGTTACAGGTCTCCTAGAACCCACAGGACCAAAAATCTCCTTAGCTGAACCTCCCCTGATATGACAACCCAGAACACAGTGACTGGAGACAGAGGACAGCAGGGCAGGTGTTTGTCTTGCATGTGGTCACACCGAGTCAGATCCCTGACTTCCCAGAGGGTCCCTCTGTGCATCTCCAGGAGTGATCCCTGAGTGCAGAGCCAGGACTTAACCCTGACCATCACCAGAGGACAAAGAGAGAAACAAACAAACTAAAATACAAACCTACCAGTATTCATAATTCCCGAGTCAGACAAGTCTCTTCACAAGGCCAAAATGATCTTCATAGCATCGAGACTAATAGCTATGCGCTGACATTTGGGGAGAAAAGGAAGGAGCCTCAGAGGCTGGAGCTGCTACCAACAAACCAACACTGCTGTGTGAGGAAAGGTAAAGGTTGGGAGCTCAGCACAAAGATCCAGGGCTGGGCTAATCTAGACGACAGGCTGGGAGGTGCTGGGAGGTGCCGATAGACCAGGGAACCAAGATAAAGAATGTCTTAGGATCTCCCAGCACCCCCCGCGGTTTCCCAGGCTCCATCAGGAAAGATCCCTGAGCACAGTCAGCTTGATGGACACAGCCAGGTGTCCTCTAAACAAAAATCAACATCATCATCGTAGTTATCATCCCCAACAAATCAAGCACCCTCAAGAAAATCATTCTTTTCATCATCATATGCATTCTAACAAATTCATCATCATCATCATCATCATCCAAATGAAGGAAATCATCATCAGTGTCCTAAAGAAACCAAAGCTCACCATCTTTCCTGCAAGTGAGAAGTCAGGAAACACACAGCAGATCTGGACTCAGGAAGCAGCTGCACAGAGGGATATTTCAAACTCTGCAAGGAAAAGAATGTGTATATGTAAGCACTGAAGAAGACTGAGGGCCTAGAGCCATAGCACAGCAGGGAGGGCATTTGATTTGCACATTGCCAACCTGGGTTCAATCCCTGGCATCCTTTGTGGTTCCCAGATGCTGCCAAGAGTTATTTCTGAGCTTTTTTTTTTTTTTTCTCCCATACTGATCCAGATGACCTCGGCCTGGCCACCTGCTCTCATCCTTCTACGGTTCCACCTTCCGTGCAGGGGCTCCAGATCTGATATCTGTTTGTCTGTTTGATCACTGTCCTACCTTGCTTTGGAGGCCGTCATATGCTTCTGGTCTCTGGGCCTCAGTTTTCCCTTCTGTCGTTGAGGCGCTCCCGGTTAGAGGGAACCGAAGCTGGAGGGATATTCCAGCGGGGAGGGCCCTTGCCTCACCCAAGGCCGACCGGGTTCATCTCCAGCATCCTACAGGTCCCCTGAGCACCTCCAGGAGTGATTCCTGGGCACAGAATCAGGAGGAGGCCCCGAGCACCACTGGGTAGGGGGGTCATCCCCCCAAGAAAGATTCTGTTGGCAGAAACCGTAGGACTCAATGGGACAGCTACAGGGGTGGAACAGTTGGACCCCCAGTGATGCAGCCCTCCAACCTAATGGGGGGGGGTCTGGGCTCAGATTTCCACTGGCCCACATGGGGACCAAACAGAAAGCTCAGGCCCTCCCATGAACAGAGCTATGGAATCCACTAGGATTCCCCACACACACCTGACACGGAAGTGGAGATGTCATTTCCAGCCAATCAGGGCATCGTGTGGGCCAGGACTCCACTCCTCGACCAATCAGAATGAGACCCAGAGAGAAGGGAGGTGGAGACTCATTCTGTGAGCCAATCAGGACTGAGGCCAGAAAGACACAGCAGAAAATCAGAGACTCCATCCTGAAGGTGGATACCTCGCGTTCAATCAGAGAATTGGGCCTAGGAAGGCGTCAGAGACTCTCCTCTGCAGCCAATTAGAGCCGAGCCTAGGAAGGTGGAGGCGGGGACTCCCTAATTCGCAACCAATCTGGGAATCAGGCTCAAGAAGGTGAGGCATGAATTTGGGGGCGAAGCTGGGAGTGGGTTCCCCATCAACCTCCACCACCACCACCACCCCAAAGGCAGCAGAAGGGGAGGGTCCAAAGCGACATGCACGACTGCTCAGGTTGTTTAGCTCTTAGACCACCCCGGGCCCTGAGTAGATGATACTATAATGGCTCAACAGCCCCAGATAAATATGATTCAGAGCACGTGCTCCCCAAGCCCTGCCCGTCTCTGCCCTACACCTCCCTCGACCTGCGAGGCTGATTGAAAGAAAAGGTCTGATTAGGGTTTCTGCTTTCTCCGCCCTCTTCCAGAGGGTTTGGGGCCCAGAGTGTTTGGTACCAACTCTTGCAGCCAAGAGTGAATGTTGTCCACATCACTAATCAACAGGGAGATGCTAATCAAAACAACAATGAGGTACCATCTCACACCACAGACTGGCACACATCCCAAAAAAAGAGAACAATCAGTACTCGTGGGGATGTGGGGAAAAAGGAACTCACGTTCACTGCTGGGGGAAACTTTATGGAAAACAATATGGAGATGCCTCAAAAACTGGAAATTGAGCTCCCATATGGCCCAGCTATACCGCTCCTAGGCATATACCCTAGAAACACAAAAACACAATACAAAAATGCCTTCTGCATGCCTATGTTCATTGCAGGGCTATTTACAATAGCCAGAATCTGGAAACAACCCAGGTGCCCAACAACAGATGAGTGGCTAAAGAAACTGTGGTACATATATACAATGGAATTCTATACAGCTATTAAGAAAAATGAAGTCATGACATTTTCCTATACATGAATAGACATGGAAACTATTAAGCTGAGTGAAATAAGCCATAGGGAGAGAGACAGACACAGACAGAATATTCTCACTCATCTGTGGGATTTAAGAAAAATAAAAAAACATTATGTTAATAATACCTACAGATGGGCCCGGAGAGATAGCACAGCAGTGTTTGCCTTGCAGGCAGCCGATCCAGGACCAAAGGTGGTTGGTTCGAATCCCGGTGTCCCGTATGGTCCCCCGTGCCTGCCAGGAGCTATTTCTGAGCAGACAGCCAGGAGTAACCCCTGAGCACCGCCAGGTATGACCCCCCAAAATAAATAAATTAATTAATTAATTAATAAATTAATTAATTAATAAGGGGTCGGGTGGTGGCACTAGAGGTAAGGTGCCTGCCTTGCCTGCGCTAGCCTTGCGGACCGCGGTTCGATCCCCCGACGTCCCATATGGTCCCCCAAGCCAGGAGCAACTTCTGAGTGCATAGCCAGGAGTAACCCCTGAGCATCACTGGGTGTGGCCCAAAAACAAAAAATAAATAAATAAATAAATAATACCCACAGATGATAAAGATGAGGGCTAGAAGGACTGGCCCATGATATGAAGCTTACCACAAAGAGTGGCAAGTTCAGTTAGAGAAACGACTACACTGACAACCATCATGACAATGATAGTGAGAGAAGTAGAATGTCTGTCTCAAATACAGGCAAGAGGTTAGGGACTAGGGAGAGGGGAGCACTGGTGGTGAGATGGTTGCACTGGTCAAGGGGAGGTGTTCTATTTTTATAACTGAAACCCAACTACAAACATGTTTGCAATAGTGGTGCTTAAATAAAGATCTTATTAAAGAAAAATAAATTGCCCAGGACTCAAGCAGTTGAGCTGTATCCTGGCAGAAGCACTAGACAGGGTATCATGGGTGCACCTACAAAAAAGTTCTCTAATTTGGGAGGTGAAGCCAGGAGCTTATAAACCCATTTTACAAATTAAAGAAAGCATTACCCTGAGCAAAAGCAGGGCAGCTGGTATCCTGTCCTCTTGGTTGTTTGCATGACCTGTTGTGCTAGACAGGACACCCCCTATGCAGATGTTTCTATGGTCAGCAGATGTCCCGTGTCATGGATCTGTTGCAGATTTTAGTACAAACGCTAAATTCCAGACCTACCAGGGCTCTCCTGTAGTCCATGAGACATCCTTGGGACAGACCACCTGAAGAAAACAAGCTTCCTGCCTGTTCTCTTATGATTGACCACTTTCAGTTCCAGAAAGTGCAAAGAGTTAGAAATGCTGTGAGTTACCCCAGTCAGGCCTTCTTGGAGGGAAGACTGAAGTCTACTGCTGTGTACTTATAACCAAAGTGGTTTTGGGTTTTTGGGCCACACTCAGCAGTGCTCAGGAAATGGCTGCTGGTTCTGTGCTTAGGGATCATTCCCGACACTGTATCAGGACTTTATTAGATGCCAAAGATTCACACCCAGGTTGGCCAGATGCAAGACGAGCACTCAACCCACTGTATAATCACTCCAGCCCCAATACTGATCTCTGAATTCCAATATGGGTGTGGAGATATAGGAAGTTAGATCCTTTGCATCCTATATAGTCCCCCAAACTTGCCAAAAGGGATTCCAGAGTGTGCAGGGTCAGGAATAACTGAATATCTCTGTGTATGAGATACACAGAGGTCTGTGCATCATGATCATCAACAATGCGGTCAGGGAACTAAGGTGTAACATAATATATGGGGGTGGGGAGATAGGCAGCTCAGCTGTGAGGGACAAGATGCTAAATACTCAACACATCTCTAGAAAGTGGAATGGCGGTTCATGGACTGAGAAAAATCACTCAACCTGATAGTGGACACAAAAGGACTCTTAGAAAGTGGAAGGAGTGTTATGACCCCCCCAAAACCAAACAGGATGCACAAAGCGGGAAAGTTACCGAGTGTCCACCAAGCCATGGGCATGACAGTTTCACCCTCTCAACACCTGTCTTTTCAACTTGTTACTTCCTGTCCAGCCTCCAACCTGGGATGAGGGCAGAGAGAAAAGGTCAAAGGGTAGCCTGAGCTGTCAGGGGCTTCCCACCCCTGCTCATATCTGCGAGGATCAGATATGTGGTTTCCAGGGGTGAGGGCACATCTGGAAGGGATGAAAACAGGAGAGACATGTGCCAGGAAGACTCCAGCATGGTGGGGTTCCCCAAAGGACCTTTCCACCACTCCCTGTCTCCTACTGTGCCCCACCACAGGCAGCCTGAGTTGCAAGTGGTGCCGTGAAATGATGTGTTTCAGGCCCAGCGTGATGTGACTCCATCACTAGTCGTGTTCTGTGGCCAACAGGCCCCGAGTCTGGTCCCTGAAATCAATCCCAAATCAAAAATCAATGAAGGAGCCAAGGAGAAGGCTCAAGGGCTTCTGAACCCTGAAACAATGTAGCCCCCCAAGTGCATCTACGTGTGACCCTCATCACCCAAGAACCCCACTGAATCCCACTACCCAACATTTTGTCTGATTCCAGTGGGCCCCAAATAGTGCCAGGAAAGGCCAGACACCTTCATGCCACTTGGCATGAAATAACTGCAATATGTTATTTATTTTTTTTTTTGCAACATGCAAAAGGAAAATCACAAGAAAAAGTATAATGTCTCAAAGAAAACAAGCAAGCAAGCCCCACTTTTGCCACTGGGCTGGTCCACAAGTTGTTCAAGGGTCCTGAGGAAGGGAGGGGTCAGAGATGGGCTTTAGAAACAGGGGTGACCAATGGGCAAACCGAGGCTTTTCACACCCATGGGGCACAAATAGAATTCGAATCGTTATCTGCATTCGAATCCTGGATAGAAATGAACTCCATTCAGAACCAGAGTCAGAGCTAGTCACACTGTGTCACCACCCAGGCTCAAGGCACCATCCTTGGCACTGAGTCCCCGGGAGATCTGGGCTCCGCGCCTCATAAGCAAGGCACTGCGCAGCACCCCCCAAAACCAACTGATGCCCACCCTCTCCAGGAAAAAATTTTATCTACTAAAAGCCCTTGTTTTGCGCGGTGAAGCACCAGGCTGGAGATCTCCTTGTGCTCAGGAGCTCTGTCCAGCATGCTGGTGGAGCCGCAGAGCAAGCAGGTCTGAGGGAGGAGAATTGGGGGTGCAAAGGGAAGCTAACAGATTAGGGTCCCATAACCGATTAGGACCCTGGCAAGTCCTGGCAAGGACCCTGGCATTGGGGATCTTCATGGGCTCTCGGTCGGGGGACTGTGGGAGAGCCTCTGAGGAGCCACCTATCCCGAGACAGACTCTGCGGGGAAAGCGGGGGTGCAGGGTGGGGGATATTTGGTGCAGTTTTGCAAACGTCCCGAGCGCCCTCACGCAGGCTGCGGCTTCTTGGCGCTGTTGCATGGGCGTCTGTCCCCCTCGCCCATGTCGGGGCGTCGGAGGGCGGCTTCGTGCAGCCGGACGTGGCGGCGCAGGTAGGAGGCGCGGAGGATCTTGCCGCACTTGGGGCAAGGCTGCTGCGAGTGGGTGCGTTGGTGGGCCCGCAGCCCGGCCCGGTAGCCGAAGGCCTTGCCGCAACGGGCGCACACGAAGGCCTGCGGGTCGCCGTGCTGCAGCCGGTGGACCCGCAGCGAAGTGGGGTACCCGAAGGCCCTGCCGCACTGCTCGCACTCGAACGGCTTGGCCCCGGGGTGCGCAGCCGCCGAGTGGTGACCCAGGGCCGAGATGGACGAGAAGGCCTTGCCGCACGCGCGGCACTCGTGGGTTCTTGGCCTGCGGCAGCCCCCCAGGTGACCCCGGTACGAACAGGAGTTCGGGAAGAGCCGCCCGCAGCACTCGCACAGCACCGACTCTGGGCCTCCCACGGGCGGCCGCTCGGCTCCCCGAGCCAGAGAAGGGGGCCCCTGCGTGGCCAGGCGCACAGGAAAGCCCGGGCCGATGGCCCCGCGCTCCGGGGCTCTCCTTGTCGGCATCCAGGCTCCAGGGTCCAGTCCGGTTCCCTCCACGGACTCGCCACTGCCAAGAGAGGGTGTCAGCATTAGGCCATGGGCTTGGGGGTCTGTCTGGATAGGGGTATGACCTATTCCTGTCCTGGGGGCCAGTTTGCGGAGGCCGCGTCCACTGGTACTCAGGGCTGACTCCTGGCTCTATGCTCAAGCAAGGTTCACTCCTGGCGGGGCTCAGGGGACCCTTGGGATGTTAGGGGTCCACCCCGTGTCTGCCACGTGCAAGCCAGCGCCCTCCAGCCTTGCCCTGCGCTGTGACCCAGGCCCTAGGCCTGATTTGGGGGTTGGATTTAGCATAGAGGGCGATGCGTCTGCACCTGTTCACCAGCAAAGTGGACCCAGCCGAGGCCGGGGCTGAGGGCACCAAGCCAGCGACAGGCACAACTCCCGGCTCTGCTCTTCCTGCCCAGTTTCCACACCCCCAAAGCAGAAGAAGGGACTGGGGGACAGTCTGGGATCACACAGCTGCATAACTAGTTTTACACTACACACACACACACACACACACACACACACACACAGAGGTACCATCACCACCACCCATGTCTGACCCATCCAGTGGGCCCCCAGATCTGCCACTCACCTCCTACGGTCCTGGCACTGGGCTCCAGGCTGCTTCTGAAAGGTCAGGTTGGCTCCAAACACAGACCTCATCTGGTCCCGGGATATCAGAGTGGCTGTGTCTTCTTCGCTGGACAGCTCGGTCTGCAAAACAGCCTCGGCACCCCTGCTTCTTTGCCATTGAGTGTAACCATCTGTAACAATTTGGTGACACACTTCACTTCTGAGGGGAGGGAGAGGAGGGAGAGGAGGGACGGGAGGAGAGAGAGAGGGGAAGGAAGGAGGAAGGGGAGGGAGAGGGAGGAGGAAATACACCTTCTTCGGACAGATATTACTGACCGATTCCAAAATGTCATCAAATCCCTTAAGGATCAGCAGATTTGTCTGCAAATAGGTCTGTCTGTCTGCAGGGACCTAAGTTCAGGGATTCTGAGACAATGGGTGGGGGGATAAAATGGCAGCTGGTCCAAAAGTGATGAAGTCTTCCACAGAGTCGGGCAGGAACTGAAGATAAAGGGCAGCAGGAGTGGGGCAGGAATGCCTTTTCTGCGTGTTCATGTCCCCAACACAAGGTCTCCGAGAACTGTCTCTTCATGTGGGGACAGGACTAGCAGAAAGGTCCAGATGGGCGTATGACAGACAGGTCCTGTGAGACTCAAAATGCAGCCAACTGGACCACATTCCCCTGCCCTGAATCTCCCCTCTTAGCAAAGGGCTGGCAGGGTCCTGGGGTCTGGGGCATGAGACTCTGGAAGGATTTTCTCGTCCCTGGCCCCCAGCCCCTGGGGCTGAATTTGGCTGATGCTCTTGAAGAAAATCTGGCGATTCGAGTGATGCAGGCCAGACAACATTCCCACCCCATCCATCATCATCCAAACTTTAAACAGCTTTTCCAAATTACTGAGGATGGAGTGTCCTCAAGGCTCAATTTCCCAGACATGGAGTTCATAAAGCCACCCCAAGGCACAATCAAAAAAATTTAATCAAAATCAATATTTGGGGCCAGAGAGATAGCACAGCGGCGTTTGCCTTGCAAGCAGCTGATCCAGGACCTAAGGTGGTTGGTTCAAATCCCGACATCCCATATGGTCCCTGTGCCTGCCAGGAGCTATTTCTGAGCAGATAGCCAGGAGTAACCCCTGAGCACTGCCAGTTGTGGCCCAAAAACAAACAAACAAACAAACAAAAGCAATATTTATGGGCCAGAGCACTAGCATAGAGGCAGGGCATTTTCCTTGCCCATGACTGATCCAGGACGGGCCTTGGTTCAATCCCTGGCATCCCATATGGTCCCCAGTCAGAAGCAATGTCTGAGCGCACAGCCAGGAGAAACCACTGAACGTCACCAGATGTGGCCCCCAAATAATCAAAGAAAAATCAATAATTACATATTAATAAATTAATAACTATATGTAAATAATTATATACATTGGGGCAGGGCAATAGATAGAACAGCAGGAAAGGTGCTTGTCTTGCAGGCAGCTCACCTGGGTTCCATCCTTGACATCACAAATGGGCCCCCGAGCCTGCCAGGAGTGACTCCTGAGCACAAAGCTAACAATTCAAAATAAGGGTGACTCCAATTCTGGTCCCGCTGGAAGACGCAGTTCAGACCAAGGGATATGATTCCGTGGTCAGGCACAGGCCGGGATTCGACCCCAGGCACCACCTTTTTGGCCAGCGCTGTAGCCTTGGCACTCACTACTCAAGGCCCGCTGGGCCCAAGCATCGAGCAGCTACTAGGTCCCCAGCACCAGACCAAGCATGTCATGGCATGGCCTTCAGTCACTGAAGCCCTAAGCATGGCCCTTAGTCAAAAGCTATTTGATCTCATGAAGCTAAACTTCTGTGGGAGAATAGACTGTGAGAAGGCAGTGGACATTTCTTTTTTTTTTTTTAAATCTACTTATTGGCGTCAGGGGCCCACCTAGTGATGTTCAGGGCTGACTCCTAGCTCTGCACACTCAGGGGTCACTCATGGTAGGGATGGGGGGGGATCCCATGGGATGCCTGCAGTCAGACCCGGGCCAGCAATATTCAAGGCCAATGCCCTCCCCACTGTGCTATGGCTCTCAGCCCCGAGCTTTTGGACCCTTCTCCTTTCTGACAGCTCCTTTCCTTGGTGGGTGGGTTCTGCTCCCTACACAACGCAGTGAAGGGGCCCCGCTGCCAGCCTCACCCACAAAGGCCAGGTTCTCGCAGATTTCCAGGATGACATCTTTGTATAGACATTTCTGGGTAAAGGTGAGCAGCTCCCACTCTTCCTTGGTGAACTTCACAGCCACGTCCTCGAAAGTCACAGAATCCTGCAACACCCAAGTATTCCAACTCAGCCCTCTCTTCATTTGGAGGATTCAGAGGGGATGATGACACTTAGGGTCTAGAACTTGACTTTAAGCCTGTGGCTCCTTGGACACTGCTGATCTCAGTTCCATCCTCTGCATAGGTTCCCTGGAACCACTCTCTGAGTAATCCCTGAGCACAGAGCTAGGAATAAGTCCTAAGCACTGCTGGGTACGCACAGGCCCCAATTTTTGTAATTAAAAAACAGACCAGTGGGACTGGAACAATAGCATAGCAGTATAGTATTTGCCTTGCACGTGGCCTGACCGGAGACAGACCCGGATTCAATCCCCAGCATCCCATATGGTCCCCAAGCCTGTCAGGGACAATTTCTGAGCACAGAGCCAGGAGTAAACAGAGTGCCGCTGGGTGTGCCCCCTCCCAATAAAATAAAAATAAATAAAAAACAGATCATAGCCAGAGAGACAGTACCAAGGTTAAGGCACTTGCTCTGCATGCAGCCCACTCCGCCCCCCCCCCAGTCCTATCCCTGGCAGCTCATAAAGTGCCAAACCCCTAACATGGCCAGGAGTGGCCCCTGAGCACTGCTGGGAAACCCACAACCTGGTAGAGAACCTGGGAATCAAAAGGTTGCCAGAGGGACCAGAGCTATAGCACAGCAGGTAGGGCACTTGTTGAATGCAGCTGACCTGGGCTTGATCCCCGTTATCTCATATGGTCCTCTGATCCCACCAGGAGTGATTCCTGCACCCCTGAATACTGCCAGGTGTGGCCCAAAGATATGAGGGGGGGGGAGAGAGAGAGAGAGAGAGAAGCAGGGGCCAAATCAATAGCACAGTGAGGAGGGCCTCGACTTAGGGTTCGAACTCCGACATCCCATAGGGTCCTCTAAGCACTGCCAGGAGTGATCCCGAGCTCAGAGTTACCCTGAGCTGGTGTATATCCCCCCCGCCCTGAAAAAAAAGGTTACCAGGAGCAGACTTGGGTTGAAAAGATCTGAGGCAGGGTGGGGAGTAGTAGGGTACACAGATTGTAGGGAGACCCAACCACCAGACTGGCTTTGGCCCAGATGTGGGGAGACCCAACCACCAGACTGGCTTTGGCCCAGACTTGGGGAGACACAAGCACCAGACTGGCTTTGGCCCAGATGTGGGGAGATCCAAGCATTAGATTAGCTTTGGCCCAAACGTGGGCACCTCATGCAGGAAGGAAACTGGGGGCCCCCCCCATCCTGTGTCCTAAATGTGGGAACAACAGAACAAAGAGGACCAGCAGTGGGGGACCGCAGTAGCTCCGCTCCAACGTGGGGCGAGGCCTAGCAGAGATCGGGGAGCCTCGTGCCAGTAAGAAGCAGCGTCCAGGGGGTCCTCCGGCCCTTCTCAGACTAGGCCACACACTCACCATTGCCACCCCGACCTCTGTGCTCCCCGCAGCAGCTCCCCAGGACGGCGGTGCAGGAAAGTGAGCTCAAGCGAGAGCCAGGGAAGCAACCAACCGGTGCAGCAGGGGTCATGCGCAGAGGGAGGTTCAGGCACGTGTCCCCTGCAGGGGTGAGTGCGGAAGGAGCCCTCGGGGCCACGTGCAGAAGGGATTCACGCACATGCGTCTGTGCCACGCCGGGAGCATGCAAACGGACGGACGTTAGCTCGGGGCCGTGTGCAAAAGTTGGTTCCCGCACGTGCATCCATCCGTGCACCATGTGGAGCCCTTGGTCCCGCCCCTCCACCGTCCTGATTGGATGGTGTCCCAGACTCACGGCCCTGATTGGACGGTGCTCCCAGCCCACGCCCCCCCAACCCAGCATCTGTCCCTGATTGGTTGAGACAGAGCCCAGGGCTGCCCGCCCCATCAGTGTCCTTTCCCTCTTGTTCTGGTTTGGACCTTGGGGGCCACACCAAGGGGTGCTCAGGGATGACTCCTGGTTCTGTGCTCAGGAATCGCACCTAGCGGGCTCAGGGGACTAGACTAGATGGGATGCTGGGGATCGAACCCGGATAAGCCGCATGCAAGGCAAAGGCCCTATCCGCTGTGCTATCACTCGGGCCCAGAATTTCTTCTCTGAGTACATTGACATGGCACCAATCACCCTTGCGGGTGAATGTGGCAAATGCCAACGTGCTGAGGTTGTTTATTTTATTTTATTTTATTTATTTTATTTATTTTATTTTATTATTTTATTCTATTCTATTCTATTCTATTCTATTTTTTATTCTATTCTATTTTATTCTATTTTATTTTATTCTATTCTATTTTATTTTATTCTATTCTATTCTATTTTATTCTATTCTATTTTATTCTATTCTATTTTACTTTATTTTATTTTATTTTATTTTATTTTATTTTATTTTATTTTATTTTATTTTATTTTATTGGTGGTTGTTGTTTGGGGGCCCATTTCCAGCAATGTTCAGGGGTCACTCCTGGCTCTGTACTCCTCCAGGCTTACTCCTAGCTCTGTGTTCAAGAATCACTCCTGAATCTGTGCTCAGGGATCACTCCTAGCTCTGTGCTCATTCCTGGCTGAGCTCTGGGGGTAACAGGGCCCAAAGGAAAGTGCCCTCCTCTCTGTCCTGAAGCTCACCCCCACATCCCTGCAAAGCCTCCTGGAAGTTGAACGAACATGGA
This sequence comes from Suncus etruscus, assembly GCF_024139225.1. NCBI lineage: Eukaryota > Metazoa > Chordata > Mammalia > Eulipotyphla > Soricidae > Suncus > Suncus etruscus. The sequence continues at coordinate 86,844,519 of NC_064862.1, read as the reverse complement.
ACAGATGATTATGGAAGGTTGAGCATCCTTCCAGGGCCTCTTAGCAAGCCTCCCCCCGCCTTTGTTTAGGGTGCCAACCAGCCCAGGAAGGTCATCGGGTTCCCCTGTACCCCTGCAGAAACTACAATAAACAACTTAGAGCGCTCCTGGGTTTCCTGTTTACAGCGAACCGGAAAGTTCTGGGGTGTGTGACAGAAACAAGGAAGGAGCAAAGCCAGGATCCAAGGTCTGCTGTACTGTTAAGCCCCAGCAGTGCTGGAGAGAATCTGGAAGGATCTCGGGCTCCCTTGACACCTGCCCAGGTTTTTCCAAGGGTTTCTTACACAGGTTTTGTGCCAACGTGTCAGGGGGCCAATCACCCCCTTGGACGAGGGTCAGCAGTGAGAAGGGGGCAGAAATGGTACAGCTTCTGTGCCAGCCAGTTCTAGTCATACATGGCTCTTTCCCATGCAGCCTTCTAGGTTGTTTGGGGTTTTTATGTTTTGTTTTGGGGCTATCCCCCTTTGGCCATCACTCCAGCCTGTTAGGTTTGGATTGGTATTTTTTTTTTAAATCCCCACTCATAACTCCTTTTCTACCCAAGCAATGCCACGCACGCAAGTCCTCCCGCATTACCTCAGATCTGTCATGTAGTTGGGTTTTATTTTAAGCCACTAAAATTAAAACAATTTATACTTGGGTTTCAGGCATATGATGTTTCAACCCCACTCCCTCACCAGTGTCCCCCTTCCCTATGCCAGTGTCCTTTAAGCTCTATTTACCTCTCATCAACCTGTTTCCACAAGAGGCACTTTATATATCTACATATATAAACACACAAATAATTTAAATATATTTAGATATATTTGTAAATGTGGCCTACAGTAGTTTATATGTATTTACATATATTTGCATGTGACTTACAATATTTTATATATTTTATATATATACACTATGGTTTATATTATACATTTACACTGTGGATTACAGTACTTTGTATATTTTCATATATTTGCAGTATGGCTTAAAGTATTTTATATCTGCACCATTTATATTGCACAATTGTGGCTTTAGTACTTTATATATTTTTCATATATTTGCACCATAGTTTACCGTGCTTTATATTATTATAAATATTTACACTGTGGCTTGCAGTACATTATATATATTTTTTTATATTTGCACTATGGTTTAAAGTATTTTAATTTAATAGCACAGTGGTAGGACATTTGTCTTGCACCTGACCAACCAGGTTTGATCCCTAGCATCCCATATGGTCCCCTGAGCCTTCCAGGAGCAATTTCTTTTTTTGTTTGTTTGGTTGGTTGGTTTGGTTTTTGGGTCACACCCAGCAATGCTCAGGGTTTCCTCCTGGCTCTACACTCAGAAATCGCTCCTGGCAGGCTCCGGTGACCATATGGGATGCCGGGATTCAGACCACCGACCTTCTGCATGCAAGGCAAACACCTTACCTCCATGCTATCTCTCGGGCCCCTCCAGGAGCAATTTCTAAGCACAGAGCCAGGAGTAACCCCTGAGTGCCGCCAGGTATGACCCAAAAACCTAAATAGATAAATGTTTTAAAATATAAAGTACTTTAGGGCTGGAGAGATAGCATGGAGGCAGGGCGTTTGCCTTGCATGCAGAAGGACGATGGTTTGAATCCCGGCATCCCATATGGTTTCCTCGAGCCTGCCAGGAGCAATTCTGAGTGTAGAGCCAGGAGTAACCCCTGAGTGCTGGTGGGGTGTGACACCCCCCCAAAAAAAAAACCAAAAATAAAATAAAATAAAATATAAAGTACTTTAATTTGCATCATGGCTTACAGTATTTTATATATTATTTTTTATATAATGTCACTATAGTTTACAGTATTTTATAGTCAAATATATTTGCACCACAACTTACAGTTCTTTGTATTTTTTTAAAATATTTGCACTATGGTGTATATATTTGCACCGTGGTTTACAGTTCTTTACATATTTTTTATAAGTTTGCACTGTGGTTTCCAGTCCTGTAGCTGACAGAGTTTAATACCTAACACTTTGGCACCACCTCTTCCTCCTGTTTGAACTCTTCCCTTCTCCACATATGTTGCCTCCTCTCTGTCCTCCCCTCAAGGGTGGCATGTCTCCTACTGAAGACCAGTTCTAGTTGTCTTGGTTTACATTGGCTTTCAGCATCTCTTATGCCACCAATACAGCTGATTTTGAATTTATTCTCAGTCATTGCATGTTCAGAAACTGTTTGCCAGTGTCAGAGCGATAGCACAGCAGGAAGGGCGGCCTACCTGGGTTCCATCCCCAGCATCCATAGGGTCTTATAGCATAGCCAGGAGAGTTCTCTGAGTGCTGATGGTGTGGCCCAAAATTCAATGAAACAAGAAGATCTTTTGGGGCCGGGCGGTGGCGCTAAAGGTAGGGTGCCTGCCTTGCCTGCGCTAGCCTTGGCCGGACCGCGGTTCGATCCCCCCGGTGTCCCATATGGTCCCCCCAAGCCAGGAGCGACTTCTGAGGCACATAGCCAGGAGTAACCCCTGAGCCTTACCGGGTGTGGCCCAAAAAATCAAAAAAAAAAAAAAAAAAAAACAAGAAGATCTTTTTCCTGCTGCCAAACCTTTTCACAAGCCCCCAACCTTCTATGCCAAGCATGTGACTGCACCATGGAGACCCCAAGGCTCTCTTCTATATCATGGAGCACATGGAGCACAGTTCCTGTGGATGATACGACACCATCAAAATCAGGACTTGAAGCAACTCTCCAAATTCTCTATACAGCCCCTACAGAGAATAGATGGAGATGGGAAATCATGGAAGGCTTGCTGGGTGGAAGTGGTGACACCCCCTGCTAAAATTTGAAGAGTCAAATTCCAGCTTTTGCTCGATATGGAGATTCCTCCAAAAACTGGAAAATTGAGCTCCCAGCTATACCACTCCTAGGGATAGACCATAGGAACACAAAAATACAACACAAAAATCCCTTCCTCACACCTATATTCATGCAGCACTATTTACAAGAGCCAGACTCTGGAAACAACCAAGATGCCCTTCAACAGATGAGTGGCTAAAGAAACTGAGGTACATGTACACAATGGAATACTATGCAGCCATCAGGAGAGATGAAGTCATGAAATGTTCCCTATGCGTGGATGTACATGGAATCTATCATGCTGAATGAAATAAGTCAGAGGGGGAGAGAGAGACGCAGAATAGTCTCACTCATCTATGGGTTTTAAGAAAAATGAAAGACGTTTTTGCATAATTTTCAGAGACAAAAGAGAGGAGGGCTGGAAGGTCCAGCTCACGACATGAAGCTCACCACAAAGAGTAAATAGTGCAGTTAGAGAAAGAACTACACTGACAACTATTATAACAATGCGAATGAATGAGGGAAGTAGAAAGCCTGTCTCAAGTACAGGCGGGGGTGGAGATGGGGAGGAGGGAGATTTGGGACATTGGTGGTGGGAATGTTGCACTGCTGAAGGGGGGTGTTCTTTACATGACTGAAACCTGACTACAATCATATTTGTAATCAAGGTGTTTAAATAAAAATATTAATAAAAAATAAAATTCCAACTTTGCAGGAAGAGGACAGGAGTGATTCCAGAGCACAGAGCCAGGAGTCAGCCCTGATCATCGCCAGGTGTGCTCTGCAAAAAAAAAAAAAAAAAAAAGGCATTAAAAGTAAACATCTGGGGCTGGGAAGGTGGCGCTAGAGGTAAGGTGTGTCTGCCTTGCAAGTGCTAGCGTAGGACGGACCGCGGTTCAATCCCCCAGCGTCCCATATGGTCCCCCCAAGCCAGGAGCGATTTCTGAGTGCATAGCCAGGAGTAACCACTGAGCGTCAAACGGGTGTGGCCCAAAAACCAATAATAATAATAATAATAATAAGTAATAAAAACATCTACAAGAGGCAGTGCTCTGAAAAGGATTCCAGACAGAGACAGTACAGTGGGGATGGGACTTGCCTAGCATGCTGCCAATGTGGGCTCAGATCATAGGACCACGATGAGCATGAGAAAAGGGAAGGAAAGGAAGAAGGAAGGAAGGAAGGGAGGGAGGGAGGGAGGGAGGAAGGAAGGAAGGAAGGAAGGAAGGAAGAAGGAAGGAAGGAAGGAAGGAAGGAAGGAAGGAAGGAAGGAAGGAAGGAAGGAAGGAAGGAAAAATGAAAGGAAGGAAGGGAAGGAGGGAGGGAGGGAGGTGGGAGGGAAAAGAAAAGAAGAAGAAAAAGAAAGGAAGTAAAGAAATGGAAGAGGGGCTGGAGAGATAGCTTAGAAGTAGGGCGTTTTGCCTTGCATGCAGAAGGATGGTGGTTGAGATCCCAGCATTCCATATGATCACCCGAACCTGCCAAAAGCGATTTCTGAGCTCAGGAAGAACCCCTGAGCGCTGTTGGGTGTGACCCAAAAACATAACAAAACAAAACAAAACAAAACAAAACAAAAAAAAAAAAAAAAAAAAAAGGAAAGAAGAAGCAGCTAACGATAAGACAAAATCAGAAGACTTGTCACCCTTTTGTCGGTCCAAAAGCCAAGATCGCGATTTACAGATGACTGTCTGCTAGAACCATGACCAGACTGTCTATATCTTAGGACCAATAAAAAAGCCCTAGTCTAGGGTTTGAACTACGACCTCCACAACAACCATGATCCCCAGTTCCAAAGGTCTGGCAGAGACAATTGCAATGGAATGGAGCTTCTGGAAACACAATGAAAGACGCTATCCTAGGTTCCATCCTAGGATCAGTGCAAAGACCAAGACCACCAACCATAGAAGATAGATTAAAATGACACTAAGAGAACAGAACTTCTAGAACAACAAAGAAAGACCATCATAAATTCCACTTCTGAACCTATGCAGATACTGAGATCTCTAGATATAGAGGTCTGATTTTATCACCCAGGACGGAGCAGAAGCCTTCCAAACACCACGAAAGCACCACTGGGAGAGTAAATGAACCTGAATGGAGTCTATAGTTAATCCCATGACAATATACTCCAAGGGTGGAGAAACCCCATATCTCTTAGGCCAAGTGAATTCCTTTTCGAATGACCCCAATATTTACTGTGCCGGTGCAGGAAGGAAAAAAAAAAGCACAAAACATTTTTTTATATATATTATTTTTTAATCTTCATTTATTATTTTTTTATTTTTATTTACCTATCTACTTTTTGTTGATTTCTTTGTTTTGGTTTGGTTATTGAAGTTGTCCCCATTTATACTTTTTTTTCCTCTTCTTTTCTTTTCTTTCTTTATGTGCTCTGCCATGTTTCTTATCTCAAGACCACGGTTTTCTTTGTGTGTGGTGCTTATTGTTATTATTGGAGTCCTCACTGGATATTTGACACGTCTTTTTGTACTGTTGGGGTGTTTCACCTTTTTCTCCTTCATCTCTCAAATCGATGATAAGAGCCTCTAGAAGGAGTCTGCCCATTTGTGGCGTACTAGACTTTTACCCCAGTTTATTACTTTTCTCTTCTTCAAACAAAACCACATAACTTGAACTATCTAGTCCCGCCTCCCAGTTAGAGGGGGAAATAAGGGAGGCACCAAGACCAAACAGGTGCAAGACTACTAAGTAGTAAGCTAGGTACAGAGGAGACCATATTCTAGCAGCCCCGGGGTGAGGGAGGAGGATATGGGAGGTAGGACGAAAATGGAGGTGTAGGGAGGACAAATCGGTGATGGGAATCCCCCTGATTTTATGTAAATATGTATCTAAAATATTATTGTCAACAATATGTAAGCCACTATGATCAAAATAAAAATTACATTAATAAAAGAAAGAGGGGCCGGAGAGCTAGCATGGAGGTAAGGCGTTTGCCTTTCATGCAGAAGGTCATCAGTTCGAATCCCGGCGTCCCATATGGTCCCCCGTGCCTGCCAGGAGCAATTTCTGAGCATGGAGCCAGGAATAACCCCTGAGCACCGCCGGGTGTGACCCAAAAACCAAAATAAATAAATAAATATTAAAAAAAAGAAAGAAAAAGGAATTTGAAAAAAAAAAGGAAAGAAGAAAAGAGGAAGAGGGGGCCGGGTGGTGGCGCTAGAGGTAAGGTGCCTGCCTTACCTGCGCTAGCCTTGGACGGACCGCGGTTCGATCCCCCCGGCGTCCCATATGGTCCCCCAAGCCAGGAGCGACTTCTGAGCGCATAGCCAGGAGTAACCCCTGAGCGTCACCGGGTGTGGCCCAAAACCCCCCCAAAAAAAATAGAAAAGAGGAAGGAAGGAAGGAAGGAAGGAAGGAAGGAAGGAAGGAAGGAAGGAAGGAAGGAAGGAAGGAAGGGAAGGAAGGAAGGAAGGAAGGAAGGAAGGAGGGAGGAAGGAGGGAGGGAGGGAGGAAGGGAGGAAGGAAGGAAGGAAGGAAGGAAGGAAGGAAGGAAGGAAGGAAGGAAAGGGAAGGAAGGAAGGAAGGAAGGAAGGAAGGAAGGAAGGAAGGAAGGAAGGAAGGAAGGAAGGAAGGAAGGAAGGAAGGAAGGAAGGAAGGAGGAAGGACCCAAGCAATAGTACAGCAGGAAGGGCATTTGCCTGCCAGGAGTAATTTACCCCTGAGCAACACTGGCCAAAATAAAATAAAATAAAAAGGAAGGAAGGAAGGATGGAAGGAAGGATGGAAGGAAGGATGGAAGGAAGGATGATGGGTAGATATTCCTGGGTTGGGGTCTGAAATCTTTTCTCCAAATGTGGGGGAGGTGAGAGTGACGTGGGAGAGGCGAACAGCTGGGTGGGTGCCTGCCCCCACCCCCTCCTACCCACATTGTGAAGTCTATCCAAGGATCCCCCAAGTTTGATGTCATAGACCCCCCCCTCCACCACCGCCACCACCACCCCCCGCTGGCTCCCTGCCCTTGCCCTGTTGTAGCCAGACACCCCCTCCCATCTCTCCAACCTACCCCCCCTCATTCCCCCTCCCCAAAAATAAGGGGGCTGCTCATCCGATTCACCTTCCATGGAGCCCCAAGCCGCCGCCAAGCATCCTCATCCAGACACCCCCGGAGGCGGAGAAGGAGACGGAGACAGCACCCCGCGTGGTCAGCAGCGAGCCCTGGAGCCCGCAGCCCCGCGCCGTGGTCATCGACATGGGCTCGGGCACCTGCAAGGCGGGCTTCGCCGGCCTGGCGCGCCCCATGTACGCCGTGGCCACCCTGGTGGGCTGCCAACCCAAGAAACCCGCCCCGCAGGGCGCACCCCCGGAGCTGGAGACGTTCGTCGGGGAGGCGGCGCGTGCGCGGCCCGAGCTGGCCTTGGTGCAGCCGCTGCGCCACGGCGTCGTGGTGGACTGGGAGGCGGCCGAGCTCATCTGGCGCCACTTGCTGGAGCGCGACCTGGGTGTGTGATGCCCTCCGAGCACCCGCTGCTCTTCTCCGACGCGCCCTTCAGGCCCGGCCACCAACCGGGAGAAGCTGGTGGAGGTGGCCTTCGAGAACCTGGGCGCGCCGGGCATGTTCGTGGCCTCGCAGCCCGTGCTGGCCGTGTACGCGCACGGGCGCATCAGCGGGCTGGTTGGTGGAGACGGGCCACGGAGTGTCCTACGCGGTGCCCGTCTTCCAGGGCTACCCGCTGGGGCCATGCCACGCAGCGCCTGGACTTGGCAGGTGCCCAGCTGGATGCCTTCCTGGCGCAGAAGATGCACCTGGGCCCTGGGGCGCCGCTGAGCCAGCGGGACCTGGCGGCGGTGGAGTATGTCAAACATCACCATTGCTACGTGGCCACGGCTGATGGCCACGCGGGGCAGGACGCAGAGGCCGCCCAGACCCTTCAAACTCCCCGATGGCCGCAGCGTGACTCTGGGCCCGGAGCTCCGCCAGTGTCCCGAGCTGCTTTTCAGGCCACCCGACATGCCCGGCCTGGCGCCCGTGGGTCTCCCCGCCATGGCTACAGCGCGCCCTGCTCAAGGTGCCCCCCCGAGGCGCGCGCCGACGAGGTGGCGCGCAACGTGCTGCTGTGCGGCGGTTCCAGCCTCTTCCCGGGCTTCGAGAGTCGTTTCGGGGGCCGAGCTGCGGCGGGGAGACGCCTCCGAAGTCGTGGCCGTCGCCGCCCGCGCACGTAGTGGCCGGGCCCAGCCGCCACCTGGCCGTGTGGGGTGGGCGGCTCCATCCTGGCCCTCTCTGCGCGCCTTCCAGTCCTGCTGGGTGCTCAAGGCGCAGTACGAGGAGCAAGGCCCGCACATCGTGTACCGCAAGTGCTACTGAGAGGGGGCTCGCTGGAGGGGAAGGGTGTGGGGGTAATAATAAAGGTTGTCTCCCCTGCCCAGCTGGACCTGTTCTGATGACCCCCAATACACACACAAATACCCCCTAAATTTCCCCCCATATCCACCATTCCAGTTCTTGTTTCATTTGTTTTGGGGATTTGGGGCTATACCCGGTGATGCTCAGGGATTGCTCCTGGCTCTGCGAAAAGGGATCCCTCCTGGCTCTGCTCTCAGAGGTCACTCCTGGCTCTGCACTCTCAGGGGTCACTCCTGGCACTGCGCTCAGGGATCACACCTGGCTCTGTGCTCAGGGATCACTCCTGGCAATACTCAGGTCAACCCTATGGGTTGCTGGGGTTCGAACCCAGGTTGTCGGCCTTCAGGACATCACCCTCCCCCACCGCTGTACTGTGGGCTCTGGTCCCAAACACCCCCATCTTTTTTATTTATTTATTTTGGTTTTTGGGCTACACTTGGTGACACTCAGGGATTACTCTATCTCTGTGCTCAGAAATCGCCCCTGGCTTGGGGCACCATATGAGACGCTTGGAGATCAAATCACTGTCTGTCCTAGGCCAGCGTGGGCAAGGGCAGATGCCTTACCGCCTGTGCCACCACCGCTCCAGTTCCATCATCCCCATATTCTGGCAATGCCCAACTATCAAGGTTGTCACCCATACTGTCCTCAGACTTCCCATTTTGCACAGCATCTCCCCCAAAATGTACTTTCCTAGGGCCTGACTCAGAAGCCCTCAAGAGCCCCATCCCACCCCAGTGCTCAAATTCTCCCAGACAAGGTTGCTGGTGCCCCCGGATATCATTTGATTATTGGCTGGGGTTTGGTTTTAGCACCCTGGAGGTGATCAGGGGTTACTCTGCTCAGGGATCCCTCCTGATGATGCTCAGGAAAGGGGGACCTATGGATGCCAGGGATTGAATCCGAATCAGCCTCGCGCAAGGCAAGTACCCTCCCCACCGTGCTATCGCTCCAACCCATCCACCACCCACTATCCCAGTGCTTCTCAATTATTTTCTGTCATGCCTCCCTAGGAAGAAGAAAACATTTTTCATGCCCACCCCGTGCGACTGTAAATAGTATCTTTATTTAAAAAAAAAAAACTTTAACCTGCTAAACAAAAATATATAAAATAATTTGAGCTGATTTTGTTGTTGTTGTTGTTGTTGTTGTTGTTTTTGGGCCACACTCATTTGATGCTCAGGAGTTACTATTGGCTAAGTCAGGAATCATCCCTGGAGCACTGTCAGGTGTGACAGAGGGAAAGAAAGTAAGCGCTCAGAAATTGCCCCTGGCTTGGGGGGACCATATGGGACGCCGGGGGATCGAACCGCGGTCCTGTCCTTGGCTAGCACTTGCAAGGCAGACACCTTACCTCTAGCGCCACCTCTCCGGCCCCTGAGCTGATTTTTTAATCAGAGGCGATGTCTGGATTAATGGCTACAATGAGCACGTTTTGCAATGCATAGCTTTTCGAAGCAGGGTTTGAAGCAGGACACAGCAACGCTGAGCTCCAGAGACATACATAGATATAAACATGGGGTATAGCTTGTAATGACAGTGTTTGCTGAGGTCAAACGCGCCCCCCCCTTTACAGAGCCTCGCAACCCTCCGGGGGGCGCGCCCCACTATTTGAGAAGCACTGCCTTATCCTGAGAGGTCTTACCTAGACCCCCTTCCAGTCCGGGGTTCCTAAGGGGGAAGAGAAAACTTTTCACTCTTCGCACCAGGGGGCAGCACGTCCCAGTCAAAAACCCAAGTTTAGTTTAGTCTTACTTTAGGGTTTGACGTAGCAGCCCCTGGCCAAGGACACCCACTGGGTGACATCAGAACTGGTACCCAGGCACGGGGACATGCCCGCACACATGCACACACACTCACGCGTGCGCGCGCGCGCGCACACACACACACACACACACACACACACACACACACACACACACACACACGCTGTGTCATCTGCCACAGGAAATGAGGCCCCAAGAAATCCCCGGCCTAAACCCAACAGACCCTCTTTGTAGACCAACAGAGGTTCCCCTACCCCCAAGCTTTAGCTCCCTCCGCAGTGCTCCAAACCTGAGGCCACCCCACTTGAACACATTCCAGGGAAGGCGCACCTTAGGGTACTTGTACCCATGCCTCCTGGGGTCCTTCCAGAGCACATTTTTGGTGGGGGGGATCGAAGCAGGGATAGGGAAAAGAAGCAGGAGGTCTGGAGTTAGAAAAAGCAAAGAGGCAGAAAGCGGGGCATCCCAGGCACCCTAATGAGGGTCTCCCTCCTCTGCCTTTTCGTTTTTGTTTTGGGGCCACAGATGGCAGGTGCTCAGGGGATTACTCCTGACAGTGCTCAGAACTTACTCCTAGCAGTGTTTGGGGATGCCAGGCATCGAACCCAGGTCAGCTCTGTGTAAAGTAAAAGTCCTCCCTGCTGTGTTATCCCTCTGGCCCCATGACTTGATTTATTGTTTAGTTATGAGGTAAACTGAAGCCTTTCAGATAGTTCCCCATTTGTATTAGAATAGTTATCTTTTGTATCTCAATTATTTTCTGTTGGTCTTGTTTTCCCATTGCCTTTCACCTGTTTTTCCCCCCCTCCCCTTGGGGAGGGCTTGAATTGGATTTTAATTAATGAAAGGCAGGAGAGTTTAGCGAAGAGCTGTCATCTAGGCTTGTGGTTCCCTGTGGTGGGAGTAACTGCTTGTGATGTGAGTTTTCTTGCCTACTATATCCTCCATATCTGTGTGGTTACTTATTGTGGGGAATTGTTAACAAACCAGCTTCCCCTGTCCTCTCCTGGATAGGGGGTACAGGACATCCCTTTCCCTTCTGGGAACCATGGGATACCAAACCTCAACCCAATACCTAAAGAACAGTATTTGTTCTGAATTTGTGCCATACCCCGCAGTGCTCAGGGCTGACTCCTGGCTCTGATCTCAGGAATCTATCTTAGACGGGGCTCCAGAAACACAATGTGGGTGCCGGGATCGAACCCCGTTGACAGCGACAGCAATGCAACCAGCTCCCTCTGAGTTGGGAACCAGCTATGCACCCACCCCTACCCCATTCAACAGGAGGGAAACTGAGACCCAGAAAGCGGAGGAGATGCCCTTAAAGCAGGACCATTCTCTGAAGGAGGGGTGGTCTAAACTGGTCTCCCCCTTTCCTGCACCTCTCCCTGCTGTGAAGACCGGAAGCCAGTGGTGGGGGCAGCCCTGTGGCCGCAGGTGGGGGAGGACATAGCCTGACCACTAAGGGATTTCTTAGAATTTACAGTAGGAAGAGGGGAGGGGAGCTTCAGGGGCTGCAGGAAGGCCTACAAGGAGAAAGGGGTTGGGGGGGGGGGGGAACAGATCTTTGCTTAGACTGTCTCTCCCCTACCTGCTGAGGTTTGGGGTGGGGAGGAAACAGCCCTATGTTCGTACCCACTGAACTCTTTAACCTTTCAGCCCCATAGAAGGGTGTAAGGGGCATACCTGGGGAGGTTAGAAGCAGAGGGGGGGAGTCCCACACCACCGGCTCCCTGAAGGTCCCCCATAAATGTAGGCTGGGGGGGCCCTGAGTGATAGCACAGCAGGGGAAGGCATCTGCCATGCAAACAGCCCCTCCAGAAGATTCCTCAAATCCAAGTAGGAGTGGCCCTTATGCACAGAGCCAGAAGGTAAGTCCTGAATAACCCAATTAAGAATTTTAAAAATTGGGCCTGGAGAGATAGCACAGCGGCATTTGCCTTGCAAGCAGTCCGATCCAGGACCAAAGGTGGTTGGTTCGAATCCCGGTGTCCCATATGGTCCCCACCGTGCCTGCCAGGAGCTATTTCTGAGCAGACAGCCAGGAGTAACCCCTGAGCACCGCCCGGGGTGTGGCCCCCCAAAAAAAAACCCAAAAAACAAAAAACAAACAAACAAAAGAATTTTTAAAAATTGGGGACCAGAGAGATAGCAATGGAGGGTAAGGCATTTGTCTTGCATGCAGAGGACGGTGGTTTCGAATACCATCTTATATAGTCCCCCGAGCCTGCCAGGAGCGATCTCTGAGTGTAGAGCCAGGAGTTAACCCCTGAGAGGTGCTGGGTGTGACCCAAAAACAAACAAAAATAATTTAAACTTGGTGGGGAGGGAAGCTGGATTTGCACATGGCTGACCCAGGTTCAATCTCTGGCAGCCCTTAAAGGGCACCATCAGGAGTGATCCCTGAGCACAGAGCTAGGAGTCAGCCCTGAGCATCGCCGGATGTGGCCCCAAAACCAAAACAAACAAAAAAGTTTCCTGGAAGGTGACTTTGTAAGGAAAAGTCCAGAACAGAATGTATCTGGCTCTGGTGGGGATTTTGCCTGCATCAAAAACAAGAAGCAGGGCCCGAGGAGATAGCTCAGCGGTATTTGCCTTGCAAGCAGCCGATCCAGGACCCAAGGTGGTTGGTTCGAATCCCGGTGTCCCATAGGGTCCCCTGTGCCTGCCAGGAGCTATTTCTGAGCAGACAGCCAGGAGTAAAACCCCTGAGCACCGCTGGGTGTGGCCCAAAAGACCAAAAAAAAAAAAAAAAAAAAAAAAAACACAGAAGCAGGCAGGATGAGCACTCAATTTTTGGGGGGCTTGTTTGTTTGGGGGCCACACTGGTGACACTCAGGGCTGACTCCTGCGCTCTGGGTTCTGCTGGAATCACCCCTAGCGGAGCTTAGGGGAACCTATGGGATCCCAGCGATGGAAACCCTTGGTCAACTGTGTGCAAAGGCAAACCGCTGTCACTTTCACTCAGGCCCCAGGATGAACATTTGGACTCTGGTGGGAGACAGTGGTATGAGGAAGACCCGGGGGGCAGGGGGACAGGATGATTCAGGGCCCGCACTGTGGTCAATCCTCCATGCTCTCAGACAATGGGAGGCCCCCTCCTGTACATGTGTGGTGAGTTTATTGATTTTCTCTCCGCCTCACACACTCGCAGGATGGAACTGAGGCTGGAGGGGGGGGAACAGAGAGTGCTCATGTGCGTGTGACAGCACAATAAGCTCAGAAACTCCCCGGTACCCCCGGGTTTCAGTCAGGGGAAACCACGGCTTCCCCTCTGCCCTGCCCTGCCTTGCCTCCTACTCCTCCTCTCTCCTCTCTCTGTCTCTCTCTATTTCTTTTTTGTCTCTGTCTCTATCTCTGTCTCTCCCCCTCCTACTCCTCCCTTCACCCCTACCTCCACAGGGGCCTTTTCCATACCTCCAACATGCACCAGCCTAAATCCTGCCTCAGCACCTTAGCACCGAGCCTTTCTCTTCCTCAGCCTGTTCCTCTGACCCTTACTCCTGTCTCCACCACCAAGGGTGCTCCTCAAAACTCCTCCCAGCCTCCCCCACTGGCACAGCAAAACCTCTAAGTCCCCTTAAGTGCCCCCCACCTGTCTTTTCATTTCAAACACGATCATTTCAAAATATGATCGGAGTGATAGGACAGCAGAGAGGGTACTTGCCTTGAATACAGCCAACCTAAGGTTCCATCCCTGGCATCCCACAGGGTCCCTCTGAGCACTGGCCAGGTTTTGACCGCAAAATCTTTTTTTTTTTTTTTTTGGTTTTTGGGCCACACCCGGCGATGCTCAGGGGTTACTCCTGGGCTGTCTGCTCAGAAATAGCTCCTGCCAGGCACAGGGGACATATGGGACACCGGGATTCGAACCAACCACCTTTGGTCCCTGGATCGGCTGCTTGCAAGGCAAATGCCCGCTGTGCAATCTCTCCGGCCCCCCAAAATCATTTTTAAAAAATTACATGAACCTAGTGTTTTGGGCATGCAAGTTAGTACAATGGGGTTAAGACATTTATTTGCCTTGCAAACAGCCAACCTGGGTTCTATCCTGGCACCATGCTAACTTCCCCCGGCACCCCCCCAGGAGTGCTCCCCGCCAAGTACAGAGCCAGGAAGTCAGCATTGAGCGCCCCTGGGTAGGTCCCCAAACACTAAAAATAAGTCGGGAAAGCATTTCTTTTGAATATAGGGTGACACCACACTGGGCTAAACACTTGAGCTGAAGGTCCAATCCTTTGGAGCCGCAGACGCATCTGTATATTACGCCTGGCAGCAAACGTGGCCAGAAATCCAACCACGTGTCTTTGGGGAAATAAAGTTTTATTGGAACACAGTGATGGTGACACCCGCTTGATAATAAATCGTCCATGCTGACACCAAGCACAATGAGACCTGCTTGGATGCCAGAGAGACGCTGCTTTGATGATCTCCGCCAACCATCGCCCCTGCTCTACCCCTGGACAGAACCAAAAATTATCCCTCTCCGTCGCATCCATCCCAAAGTTTGCTTCTCAAAACAACCCCCATCTCTGCACACCTGCTTCTCTGCATCTCCCAGACAATGACAAAAGAGAACTGAACTTGAATTAGTCGGGTGGAAAGGTCAGGGGAGGAAGAACTCGTCCCCCAGAGACCAGACTTTCATCAGGGAAACCAGAATGAATCTGACAAGAGCCTTTCTGCCTTCCTTCCTTACATAGCCAGGCCAGGCCTGACCAAGTTGGGCTTCCACAAATCCACACTTAGGTGGGACACCCTACGTACCCCCCCTTGCAGCCACGCATCCCCTCTCCCCACTGTGACCTCCACAAGGACCCCAGGGGCTTGGGTCCCCTCTGTGCCACTGTGCTCAGAGGGCACCGCCGCACCCCTTCCCAATCTCGACTCCCCCTGCCTGAGGCTTCGGGCTTGAGACGCAGTTTGTGGGGTAGAAGACGGCTGAGTTAGACCCTCGGAGTCCTTCCCGGGGAGAGGCGCCCTTTGGGGACAAACCCCAGGGTGTCTGCCGTGGAGCTCAAGCAACATTTCCGGGGGAGTCCGAGGTGGCGGGACACCCTGGGGATATCGGGGACCACAACCCCCCAACAGGGCCTGAACTGGGGTCCCGGTCCTCCCATGCCCGTCCAGGGAGCTGGCAGCTGAAGAAGGTGAGCGGGGAGTGCCACGTCGATTCTCTTGGGGGTACTGGAGGGTGGAGTTGGGGACCCACCGGTGCGCCAGCAAAACAGCTCCTGCAGCCTGGAACCCCAGAATCCAGCGGGCACGACGCCCTTAGGAGGCAGCCCTGGGGGGGCGGGGCAGGGAGGCCATGGGCTCAGGCAATTGTGCAGGGCTCGGGGCCCCAGGGCGCATCCCAGAAGACGGCATGGAGAGGCAGCGCGCGCGCAGCCCCGGGGACGGTCCGCAGCGCGCAAGGCGCGCAGCTCGCCCGCAGCGCCTGGTTCTCCCCGCAGCAGCGCGGCCAGGCGGCCCTCGAGCGCCGCGTCCTGCAGCCGCGCCGCTTCTCCCGGGAGCGCTTGGCCGCCTCGTTGTTCTTGCGCCGCGTCTCCCAATACACCGTGTCCTTCTGCTCCTCGGGAGATGAACTCCCGCTGCCGCCGCGCGGGGAGCACCCGGCAGCCGCGCGCCGTGGGTGCACCTCCACCTCGGGCAGGCCCGGGATCTCATCCATGGAGAGAGATGGGTGGGCAGGGCACCTGGGCGAGAGGAAAGAGGGCAGCCCCGGGTTTGCATGGGGCAGCTTCACCGAGGGAGGGGTGCAGGGCACGGCTAGGATTGGAAAAGGACTGGAAGAGGACTGGAGGAGAACACTTGGGAAGGATAAGTTGGAAAGGCCAGCACCGTAAGATCTGGGGTGGGGACAGGCAGCCACAGGGGAGAGGGTGATGCTTGCTTGCACTGACAAGCACCTGATTTTGGTTCCATCCCCCGGCACGCCATAGGATTCATCCTGAGTTTGCCAGGAGGGAGCACTGAGCGCAGTGTCAGGAAGGATCCCCAAGCACAGAACCAAGAGGGACCCCGGAGCACAGAGCCAGGAGTGAGCGTTGAGCACAGAACTGGGAGTAAGCCCTGAGCACAGAGGCAGAAGTTAACTCTGAGCAGGGCCAATGTGGCCAAAAATAAAACATGGAGATTTAATAGCTACTGTATCATTGAGGGTCGCAGGCTCTTACCAAGGGCACTTAGAGGGGACAGGTATAGGGGTTGGTTTGGGAAGGTCACATCCGGTGCTGCTCAGGGTTTCCCCACACCTTGCAGTGCTCAGGGATCCAGTGGAGATGGATCACACAACAAGGAAGTTTCTTACCTACTGTATTACCTCTGGGGCCCAAACTTGGGCCATGCACCGCAGGAGGCCAGCCAAAGGACTCAGGTCAGGATGAGTTCCAGGACAGGGCTGGCAGAGACCAGGAAGGGAGCAGGAAGCTGAAAGTGGGCCTAGGAAAAGACAAGGGGCAGGAGTGGGACTCGACTCAGTCTCAGGTGCCAGAGTGCCAGCACAGCGGGGAGGGCATTGGCCTTGCAGGAAGCAGACTGAATTCAATCCCCAGTACCCCACTGGATTCCTGAAAACCCCCACCCCTTACGACAAATGATCCCTGAATGCTAAGCCAGGAGTCAGCCCTGAGCATGGCCAAGTGTGGCCCAAAAAGTTAAAAAAAAAATTTTTTTTTAAGGTAGGGATAAAGGGGGGGGTGATGTTGAATATGACAGTAAAGTCAGAACAGCTTAGATAGAGCTCACCTGGCAAGGAGCTGTGTTGGGCCACACCCCCAGTAAGCTCCGCCCCTCCCTTCCATAAGGCCCCTCCCCTCCCAGGAGTCCCCACCCTCTCAGATAGCTCCATCCCTTTAGATAGCTCCAGTCCTCCGGGGCCTCTCTATCCCAAAGCACCTGCTGGTCCCCACCTGGATCCAACTCCAAAGATGCTCCCACCAAGAGCTGGTGGACTCCTGGGTGGGATGTAAGAGGGACATCCAAGGATGTGGGGTGGCAGGGGCAGAGGGAGGGTGACAATACCCAGAAGAGACAGTCCCTCCGTCTCCAGATGCATGAGTAAGAGGATATAGGCCAGCAGCGCTAAACAGGGGGTGTTGGCCAGAGTCAGGGGTGGGGGACAGGAGTCTGGACGTGGCCGATGGTCAGGGAAGTGGCTTGTGGGGGCAGATAAACGGGGGGGGGGACAGCTCAGCAACAAGCTTTGCCCAAGCACCTCCTTTCTGTGGCTTGGCTTGAGCACCCCCAAACCGCAGCACCCCACACACACACACCTCCAGCGGAACCGAGGGGGGTGACCGCTGTGAGTCCCAGTCACAGGCGAGTTTATTTTGAGAAAGACGTGGGGGGCTAGAGGGGGGGCAGGGTTGGGTCTTCCGGTGGCTGAAGCAGGCACCCGTGGGGGTGGGGGGCACAGGGCGCACCCCTGAAGCCACCATCAAAGATGAGGAAGCAGCAAACCAAGAATGAGAAGGGGCCACTCATTGCTATCCCAGGGTAAGTCCATCCGGGCCACAGTCCAAGCAGGGGCAACCCAGGACCCTGAAAGTTTGTGCATAGGATGTGTGATTCTGGCCCAGAGAGATAGCACAGCGGCGTTTGCCTTGCAAGCAGCCGATCCAGGACCAAAGGTGGTTGGTTCGAATCCCGGTGTCCCATATGGTCCCCCGTGCCTGCCAGGAGCTATTTCTGAGCAGACAGCTGGGAGTAACCCCTGAGCACCGCCGGGTGTGGCCCAAAAACCAAAAAAAAAAAAAAAAAAAAAAAGGATGTGTGATTCCCTGGGTTTAAGTCCAGACATCCAAGCATGTGGGCCCCAGCACTGTTAGGCATGACCACTGGACTGTCCAGCCCTTGTCACACTGCCCCGCACCCTGCCACCACTCAAGCATTCTTGGGAGCTGCCTCTTAAAACTGGAAGTTAAAAAATGATGGTGGTGGGGGGCTGGAGAGATAGCATGGAGGTAAGGCATTTGCCTTGCATGCAGAAGGTCATTGGCTCAAATCCTGGCATCCCATATGGTCCCCCGAGCCTGCCAGGAGTGATTTCTGAGCATAGAGCCAGGAGTGACCCCTAAGCACTGCTGGGTGTGACCCAGAAACGGAAAAAAAAAAAAAAAGATGGGGCCAAAGAGACAGCATACGGTAGGGCATTTGCCTTGCAAGCAGCCGACTAGGACCAAAGGCGGTTCAAATCCCGGCATCTCATATGGTCCCCGTGCCTGCCAGAAGTGATTCCTGAGCAGATAGCTAGGAGTAAGCCCTGAGTGCCAACAGGATGGCCCAAAAACAAACAAACAAACAAAAAATGAGAGGTTGCAGGGGCCAGAGAGATAGCACAGTGGTAGGGTGTTTGCCTTGCACATAGCCGATTGAGGACAGACAGTGGTTTGAAACCCAGCATCCCATATGGTTCCCTGTGCCTGCCAGGAGCAATTTCTGAGCACAAAGCCAGGAGTAACCCTTGAGTGCCAACAAGTGTGATCCAAACAAACAAAACTAAAACTAAAACAAACAAACAAACAAAAAACACGAAAAAAGGGCTGGAGGAGAGATAGGACAATGGGGAAGAAATTCGCTTTGCAGTAGATTTGATCTCCAGCACCATGTAGGGTCCCCCATGCACTGCGGGGAGAGAACACTGAGTTCAGAGCCAGGAGTCAGCTCTGAGTACCAGAGGGCGTGAGTTTAAAAGAAGAAAAGGACTGAAATCGAAGCAAGAGCAATAGCACAGAAGGGAGTGTGTTTGCCTTGCATGAGGCTGACCAGGTTCGATCCTCAGCATCCCACAGAGTCCCTCAAGCACTGTCAAGAGTGATCCCTGAGCACAGAGTCAGGAGCAAGCCCTGAGCATCATTGGATGTGCCCCCAAAACTAAAACCAACAAAGCAAAGAAGAAAAAAAAGAACTGAAATTCTGCTTCCATCTTGGAGAGACCCACACGTGAGGGTTGAAATGAAATGTCAGACGCAGAAGGAGAATGGCCAGATGATCTCGCCCATGGGGACTCAAGGTGTCAGGGGACAGCTGGGGCCATTGAAAGTCAGTCCTGGGGCTGGAGAGATAGCATGGAGGTAAAGCGTTTGCCTTTCATGCCGAAGGTCACTGGTTCAAATCCCGGCATCCCATATGGTCCCCCATACCTGCCAGGAGTGATTTCTGAGCATAGAGCCAGGAGTAACCACTGAGCACTGCCAGCTATGACCCAAACACACACACACACACACACACACACACACACACACACACACACACAGAAAGTCAGTCCTGACACTAGGCCAGAGGCCAGGGGGCCAGCAAGGATGGGAGGGGACATAAGAGAGAAGAGAAGGGCCCGGAGAGATAGCACAGCGGCGTTTGCCTTGCAAGCAGCCAATCCAGGACCAAAGGTGGTTGGTTCAAATCCCGGTGTCCCATATGGTCCCCCGTGCCTGCCAGGAGCTATTTCTGAGCAGACAGCCAGGAGTAACCCCTGAGCATCGCCGGGTGTGGCCCAAAAACCAAAAAAAAAAAAAAAAGAGAGAGAGAGAGAGAAGAGAAGAGAAAAAAGAGAAGAAGAGAAGAGAAGAGAGAAGAGAAAAGAGAGAGAGAGAAGAGAAGAGAAGAGAAGAGAAGAGAGAAGAGGAGAGGAGAGGAGAGGGAGGAGAGGAAGAGAAGAGAAGAGAAGAGAAGAGAAGAGAAGAGAGAGAAGAGAAGAGAAGAGAAGAGAAGAGAGAGAGAAGAGAAGAGAAGAGAAGAGAAGAGAAGAGAAGAGAAGAGAGAAGAGAAAAGAGAAGAGAACAGAACAGAACAGAACAGAAGAGAATGGAGGGAGGGAGGGAGGGAGGGAAGGAGATGGAGAGAAGGGGAAGGAGTCTCCAGTGAGCCTGGGAGGCAGTGGAGATGCCGGAACTATTGACCTTTGCTCCAGAAATGAAAGAGTTTGTTGGGCAGATAAAGCAAAGGCTGGAACATATGCTTTACTAAACCCTGAGTTCAGTCCTTGTGGCGACAATCCCCAGGGCCTAGGGACCCCAACATGAAATCAGGAGTCCACACACACTCAATAAGAGTATCATACAGGGTAAATAAAGCAAACCAGAGAGCTAGAACAAAGGTTAAGGCACGCACCAACCTTGCACGCAGCCAATCCTGCCTCAGTGCCCAGCACCCTGGGTCTTCCCAGTCTTAAACTGTGTGACCCTCAAATACAGCTAGGGGACCCAGCAACCCTCGAACTGCAGGACCCCAAAAGTCCTGGGCTATCGCATTGATACCCCTGGTTCAGTTGACCAAGAGTAGCCAGAACTATCCTCCCAAAAAAAGGGAAAAGAAACTAGGTGGCGTGTTAAGAGCCAAGTTTCCTCTAAGTGAGCAGCCTCAGGTCTGTCTGGAGCTGAATTTAGGCCCACCCCTGGCTGTTCCTGTGTTGAAAATACTCTGCAGGTTTGGGGTGTGCAGCACATGGCACAGAACGTGCAAGGTTCGGGGTTCCAGCCCCCAGCCCCAGCTCAGCTGACAGCATAAGTTGCAGCCCTCACAAAAGAAAAATGGTGAACCATCCATCTGACCTCCAGGGGTAACCTTACCAGCACAAAGGCACATAAGCAGAGAAGACAAAAGCTTTCGGTTCAAGCTGTGGATTCTAGAAACTTCCCTCAATCCTGTCTCTCAGCCCTTATAAATGATCAAGAGAAAATGTTGTGATAGGACAGCAGGGAGGGTGCTGGCCTTGAAAGCAGAAGACCTGGATTTAATTCTGAGCACAACCTAGGGTCTCCCAAGCACTGCCAGGAATGATTCCTGAGAGCAGAGCCAGGCATAAACCTTGAGTATCACAAGATGTGATCTAAAGAAAAAAGAGAGTAAAAAGAAAAGAAAGAAGGAAGGAAGGAAGGAAGGAAGGAAGGAAGGAAGGAAGGAAGGAAGGAAGGAAGGAAGGAAGGAAGGAAGGAAGGAAGGAAGGAAGGAAGGAAGGAAGGAAGGAAGGAAGGAAGGAAGGAAGGAGGAAGGGAAGGAAGGAAGGAAGGAAGGAAGGAAGGAAGGAAGGAAGGAAGGAAGGAAAGGAAGGAAGGAAGGAAGGAAGGAAGGAAGGAAGGGAAGGGAAGGAGGGAGGAAGGAAAGGAGGGAGGGAGGGAGGGAGGGAGGAAGGAAGGAAGGAAGGAAGGAAGGAAGGAAGGAAGGAAGGAAAGAAGGAAGGAAGGAAGGAAGGAAGGAAGGAAGGAAGGAAGGAAGGAAGGAAGGAAGGAAGGAAGGAAGGAAGGAAGGAAGGAAGGAAGGAAGGAAGGAAGGAAGGAAGGAAATGAGGTGAGCTGGGGCAGCAGAGAGTGTGCATGGGGAAGGCGCTTGCCTTGAACAGTCAAGCCAGGTTCTATCTCCAGTACCGCAATGGATCTGCCAGACCCTGCCATGAGTGATCCCTAAGCACAGAAGCAGGAGAACATTCTGAGCACTTCTGGGTGTGATCCTTAAAATCAAATCATAATAATAAAAATGCCTCAAAGGGCTAGAACATACATAAAACTGGGGGGGGGGCCGGCGCGGTGGCGCTAGAGGTAAGGTGTCTGCCTTGCCGCGGTTCGATTCCCCGGCGTCCCATATGGTCCTCCAAGCCAGGAGCGACTTCTGTGCGCATGACCAGGAGTAACCCCTGAACATTACCGGATGTAGCCAAAAAAACAAAAAACAAAAAAAACGGGCCCGGAGAGATAGCACAGCAGTGTTTGCCCTGCAAGCAGCCGATCTAGGACCAAAGGTGGTTGGTTCAAATCCCGGTGTCCCATATGGTCCCTCGTGCCTGCCAGGAGCTATTTCTGAGCAGACAGCCAGGAGTAACCCCTGAGCATCGCCGGGTGTGGCCCAAAAACAAAAACAAAAAAAAAAGAGAAAAGAAAGAAAGAAGGAAGGAAGGAAGGAAGGAAGGAGGAAGGAAGGAAGGAAGGAAGGAAGGAAGGAAGGAAGGAAGGAAGGAGGAAGGAAGAAGGAAAGAAGGAAAGAAAGAAAAGAAAGAAAGAAGAAAGAAGAAAGAAAGAAAGAAAGAAAGAAAGAAAGAAAGAAAGAAAGAAAGAGAAAAGAAAGAAAGAAAGAAAGAAAGAAAGAAAGAAGGAAGAAAGAAAGAAAGAAAGAAAGAAAGAAAGAAAGAAAGAAAGAAAAGAAAGAAAGAAAGAAAGAAAGAAAGAAAGAAGGAAGGAAGGAAAGAAGGAAAGAAGGAAAGAAGGAAAGAAAAACTAGAATGGGTTCCTGGCATTGCAGATCCCCTGAGCTCTGCTAAAAGTGGCCCCAATAATAAAGGAAGGAGAGACAGGGGAAAAAAAAGGTATTTATAATGAATCTATGAAGCAGCTTGGAGAGAATAAATGGTGGAAAGACAGCCAGAAAACAAGAACTGGAGATCATGAAACAAAAACAAGTAGACTTAAGATAAAAACAACACGGGCTGGAACCATAGCACAGAGAGCGGGGGCACCTGCCTTGCTTACAGCTAATCCGAGTTCAATCCCCAACATTCTACATGGTCCCCTGAGCAATGCCAGGAGTAATTCCTGTGCACAGAACCAGAAGTAATCGCACCTGAGCTTCGACAGGTGTAGCCAATAAAAAAGAAAGAAAGCAAAAGAAAGAAATACTAGGCCTGGAGAGATAGCACAGCGGCGTTTGCCTTGCAAGCAGCCGATCCAGGACCAAAGGTGGTTGGTTCGAATCCCGGTGTCCCATATGGTCCCCCGTGCCTGCCAGGAGCTATTTCTGAGCAGACAGCCAGGAGAAAACCCTGAGCATCACCAGGTGTGGCCCAAAAACAAACAAACAAACAAAAAGAAATACTAAGGGCCAGAGTACAGTGGAAAAGATACTTGCATTGAGTGCAGCTGCCAACTTAAGAGTTGATTCCCGACATCCCATGGGGTTCCCCAATCTCCCTAGGAGTGATTCCTGAGCCACAGAGCCAGGAGTTAACCTGAGCACTGCCAGGTATAGCCCAAATTCCCCCATAAGGGACTGGAGAGATAGCACAGTGGAAGGGAGTTTGCCTTGCATGTTGCTGATCAAGGACTGATGATGGTTTAAATCCCAGCATCCCCTATGGTCCCCTTGCCTCCCGGGTGTGACTTCTGAGCACAGAGCCAGGAATAACCCCTGAGTACCGGCGGGTGTGACCCAAACCCCTTTCCAAAAATAAACAAACCAAATTCCCCCATAAAATGTGCTAAGTATAAGACATCTTGGGGAACTCGCCCCAGGATCACCTGCCTGGGGTTGGACAACTCTTCATTGCACTCAAAGATGCCCCAAATAAGGGTTAACTCAAATCCTGTAACCCAAGAACTAATATCAGAGAGATAGAGACAGACAGAAGCAGAAAGATTTAAAATTTGAAAGGAATAGCAAGAAAAAAAAAAAGATAAATTAAAGGCTGGAGAGGGGCCGGAGAGATAGCATGGAGGATGGAGGTAAGGCGTTTGCCTCTCATGCAGAAGGTCGGTAGTTCAAATCCCAGCATCCATGTGGTCCCCTGAGCCTGCCAGGCACGATTTCTGAGCATAGAGCCAGGAGTAACCCTTGAGCACTGCCGGGTGTGACCCAAAAACCAAAATAAAATAAAATAAAATAAAATAAAATAAAATAAAATAAAAAGGCTGGAGAGATAGTCTAGCATGGAAGTACTTGCCTTACAAGCAACTGATCTGGATTCGATCCCCAACACCACATAAGAGCCCCTGAGCACCACCGGTTATGCCCCCTCCAATTGAAAAATAATACAATGGAAAAAAAGGGGGAAAGCACAGCAAATCCAGGCCAGAGCAATGGTATAGCAGGGAGGGTGCTTACATAGAACAGAGCTCGGTTTGCTCCTCAGCATCCCATAGGGTCCCCTGAGTCCTGCCAGGAGTGATCCCTGAGTGCAGAGCCAGGAGGAACCCCTGAAATCATCAGGCATGACCCCAACACAATACCAAACAAAACCAAAAAATGAATCAAAGGAGAAAGGACAGATAAACTACGATACAAATCTCCCCGACGCCCCGTACATCCAGAAAGCACCAGCAAGATCACTCTTGACTTCTACTGGGGAGCTGGAAATTAATACAATTCTTAAGACACAGATGGTATTTGTGCAGCTGAAAGTTATCAAAAATGGTGGCACACACACACAGATACACACACACACACACACACACACACACACACACACACACACACTTCCCCTCCATCCTTTGTAAAGGAAAAGTGCACCTTTGACCTTTCTTTTCTTTGACCACAATGCAAGATGCCTGTTTCTGATGGAAACTTCCATTGTTTTAAAAATAAATAAATAAATAAATAAATAAATAAATAAAATAAATAAATAAAATTTAAAAACCCAATGCTGGAGAGGCTGGGGTGAGATGATCATGAAGTTTGCTTGGAAATGGTGGTCTGAGGGACCGGAGAGATAGCACAGCAGTTGGGCATTTGCCTTGCAGGCAGCCAATCCAGGACGGATGGTGGTTCAAATCCTGGCATCCCATATGGTCTCCTGTGCCTGCCAGGAGCGATTTCTGAGCACAGAGCCAGTAACCCCTGAGTGTCGCAGGGTGTGACCCAAAAACCAAAAAAAAAAAAAAAAAAAAAAAAAAATGGTGGTGCTGAGCATTGCTTTCTGGCCAAGCAAAGGATGAATCAGAGGGGGGCTCACACCTTGGTTGAGGAATGAAGGTGTCACAGGGCCTCTCTTACTCATCCTTCCTGGTCCTCAAACTACACTCTCTGGCTTCATTCTCTTGCCACAAACATTCAGTCAAGCAGTTCGAATATCCTGCATTTCCCAAAAAGACCCCTGTGGTGTTGGTACAGTTCCTTTACCCCCAAACACTCTCCATCTCCCCCAGTTCAATCCTATTCGTCCTCCAGCAAGCCATTTACATGTCACTTCCTACAGGAAGCCAACCACACCGACCCATCTCCAGTCTTCCCAGGAGGCCAGGCCTCAGCCATGGAACAATTCCCACTCCGGATACCTGATTAGGCGAGCAGGATCTCCCAGAATCATAAAGTACTTGCAGAGGAGACACAAGAGATGCGGGGAAAGGGTCTATCATGGGTGCTAGTTTCTGACAACTTGAATAAATTAGGACCAGAAAGACAAGGTTAGAGATATACAGTTTGGACCAGCTTGAGAACAAAATTTCTGGGGCCAGAGAGATAGCACAGTGGAAGGGTGTTTGCCTTGCATGCGACCAATCAAGGACATACCTGGATTTGATCTCCAGCATCCCATATGGTCCCCTGAGCCTACTAAGAGTGATTTCTGAGTGCAGAGCCAGAAGTAACCACTCAGTGCCACCAGGTGTGACCCAAAAAACAAAGAGAGAGGGCCCGGAGAGATAGCACAGCAGCATTTGCCTTGCAAGCAGCCGATCCAGGACCAAAGGTGGTTGGTTCGAATCCCAGTGTCCCATATGGTCCCCCGTGCCTGCCAGGAGCTATTTCTGAGCAGACAGCCAGGAGTAACCCCTGAGCACCGCTGGGTGTGGCCCAAAAACCAAAAAAAAAAAGAAAGAAAGAAAGAAAAGAAAAACAAAAACAAAGAGAGAGAGAGACAAAAAGAGAGAAAGAGAGAGAGAGAGAATTTTCTGGGGCCCAGAGAAAGATAGCTCAGCAGGTGAAATACTTGCCTTGCAAATATTCTCAGCCTCATCCATATAGGATTACCCAAGCACCACCAGGAGTGAGACCTCTGAGCACAGAGTTAAGAGTCAGTCCTGAGCACATGTAGGCATGCACCCTTCCAATACATAATAATTTTATTTTTGTTTGGGGCCATATTCAGAACTGCTGAGAACTGATTCCTGGCTCTGCATTCAGGGATCACTACACTCAGAGAACACTCCTGGCAGGGCTCAGGGGACCCTATGGGATGATGAAGATTGAACCCCGGTTGGACACATGCAAGGCAAGAGCCCTTCCCACTGCTCTATTCTCCCCCAAAAACAATCATTTTAAGGATACCCATCATCAACCCAGGGAAGAAAGCCTTGACAGGGAGTGATCTGCCCAACCCTGGAAGTATGTTCAGAGACATTCACTCCCTCCTTCTCTCTGAGTTGAGCACTGCTGGGTGAAGGTGGATGAGTTGTTCCTGATTCCACTCTGACTCATCAATCCTTCACCCCTCCCCTAGGGGACAGTTCCCATAAGTCCCCAAAAGACCAGTAACCCCATTTCTTAGAAGGGCAGCAGAGTAGACCCAAAAAGACTAAATCCTTGTGGGGTTCAGGGACATCCCCCACTCCTTCAGTCTTTGAATGTGTTACCTAAACCAAGCTCTCAAGCCAAGAACCTGGGCAGGGGCAATAGCACAGTGGGGGGGGGGGGCGCTGGCCTTGCATGTAGAAGACCTAGATTCAATCTCTGGCATTCCATAAGGTCCCCTGGAGCACTACAAGAAGTGATCCCTGAGCGCAGAGCCGGGAGTCAGCCCTGAGCACCACCAGGTGTTCCCCCCTTTCCCACAAAAGACCCCAAATAACAGAAAATAAGGCCAAAGAAGAGAGTGGTTCATCCTCCTGGTGCTATGGGTAAAAGCGGAGAGACAGACTGCAAATCTCATTAAAATGTGCTTTGACAGCCATTTTCCAGGTAAAGGAGCACAGAAAACTGTTTTCTGCACAGAAATAGGTAGAAACATCTTGGAGAAAAAGCTAATTAAATAAGAATCAGAGGTGCCGAAGAAAGAGCACAGCGGAGAGGGTATTGGTCCTGCACATGGCTGACCCAGGTTCCATCCCTAGTATCCCACAGGGTCCCCTGAGCACTGCCAGGAATGATTCCTGAGAGCAGAGCCAGGCGTCAGCCCTGAGCACTGCCATATGTAGCCCCCAAAACAAAACGATAATCAATAATTGATGATGATAGCTCTGGACAAGAACTGGGAACTGAAAGGAAGTAAAGGGCTATGCTTGATGCAAACCACAGTGTCTAAAAGGAAAAATAGGGACTGGAGAGATAGCACAGTGGTAGGGCATTTGCCTTGCATGTAGCCGATCTAAGACGGACGGTGGTTCAAATCCCGACATCCCATATGGTTCCCTGTGCCTGCCAGGAGTGATTTCTGAGCGCAGAGCCAGGAGTAACCCCTGAGTGTCGCCAAGTGTGGCCCAAACACTAAAAGAAAAAGAAAGCTAAAAGGAAAGAGAGATTTCTGCCATTAAGGCAGGCTTGTTGGAAAGGAAGCTGAGGAAATGGGTGGAGGGAAATGGGCACTGGTGAAATGATAGGTGTGGGAACATTGTATGATTAAAACCCAAGCATCGATAACTTTTTTTTGGGAGGGTGGCCAAAACCAGTGGTGATCAGAGTTCACTCTTGGCTCTATGCTCAGGATCACTCCTGGTGGTACTCAGGGGATCTAGAGGATGCCAGGAGTTGAACCTGGGTGCAAAGCAAGTGCCCTCCCTGCTGGCCTATTGCTCTGACCCTGCTTGGTTTATTTTTTGTTCGTTTTGCTTTTGTGCTTCCCTCAGTGGTGCTCAGGGATCACTCCTGGCTCTGCAATCAGAAGTTACTCCTCTCAATGCTCAGGGGACCATCTGGGATGCTGAGGATCGAACCTGCTATGCTATCGCACAACTTTTAACTCTATATCTCATGGTGACTTAAGAAAAAGGAAAAAAGGGGGGCTGGAGAGATAGCATGGAGGTAAGGCATTTGCCTTTCATGCAAAAGGTCGGTGGTTCGAATCCCGGCACCCCATATGGTCCCCTGTGCCTGCCAGGGGCAATTTCTGAGCTCAGAGCCAGGAGGAACCCCTGAGTGCTGCTGGGTGTGAGAAAGAAAGAAAGAAAGAAAAGAAAGAAAGAAAGAAAGAAAGAAAAGAAACAAAAATAGAAAGAAAGAAAGAAAGAAAGAAAGAGAAAGAAAGAAAGTAAGAAGAAAGAAAGAGAAAGAAAGAAAAAGAAAGAAGAAAGAAAGAAAGAAAGAAAGAAAAGAAAATAGAAGGAAAGAAAGAGAGAGAGAAAGAAAGAAAGAAAGAAAGAAAGAAAGAAAGAAAGAAAGAAAGAAAGAAAGAAAGAAAGAAAAAGAAAGAAAGAAAGAAAGAAAGAAAGAAAGAAAGAAAGAAAGAAAGAAGAAAGAAAGAAAGAAAGAAAGAAAAGAGAAAGAAAGAAAGAAAGAAAAAGAAAGAAGAGAGAGAAAGAAAAAGAAAGAGGAGAGAGAAAGAAAGAGAAAAAAAGAAAGAAAAGAAGAGAGAGAGAAAGAAAGAAAGAGAGAGAAAGAAAGAGAAGGAAAAAAGGAAAGATATGACAAGGGTGAGTGAAGGACAACCTAGACAGAGTCGAGCCTGGCTCAGTATTACCCACTTCTGAGCTGATGCCATCACCCTCTGAGGGGGGCATTTCTGTGCTCTTGCGCTCAGCAGTCCTTTTCACTTACACACACACACACACACACACACACACACGCACGCACGCACGCACGCACACACGCACGCACGCACACACACACAATATGTCTATCTGGGGTCCCAATTCTAAAGCCTTCCCTTAAGCTTATTTCAATTTATTTCTGCAGGGCCAGAGCGACAGCACAGCAGGAATGGCGCTTACCCTGCATGTGTCAGATCCAGGTTTGATCCTCGGCATCCCAGAGACTCCCCCGAACACTTCCAGGAGGGATCCCTGAGCACAGAGCTAGGAGGCCAAGTGTCTGGCTCTCCTCCCAAAAAGCACAAAATGAAACTTTAAAAAATAATAAAAAGCCTTGAAGGGCCAGAGAGATGCTACAGCGGCCACTTGCATTGCACCCGGGTTTGATCCCCGGCATCCCATAGGGTCCCCTGAGCACTGGCAGGAGGGATTCTTGGGCACAGAGCCAGGAGTTAGCCCTGAGCACTACCGGGTGTGGCCCAAAAAAACTTGGAGCTGTGATGGGGCATCTGAGATCTCATGAAAGAGGTGGGTGAGAGAACAGCAGAACAGAGACTCAGGCTAGGCTGGAGAAAGATCTGGGGGAGGAGGGCGAGATTCCCCCAGCCACCCCCCATAGCAGGATGGGGGCCCTGGATGGCAGGACTTCCCTTTCTCTACCCCCACGCCCATACTTACCTGCTCAGTCACATCCCAGCCAAGTGCTGCCTCAGACACACCAGCGGGGCTCCCAGCTGCTGGGCCCAGGCGGCGGTGAGTCACCCCCCTTTTTCCGTTCTGGTGACTTGTGTGCAGAGCCGGTGGCTTCCACCTCTGGGGTGTCTGTGGAGGAGCTGGGGCTGTGGGAGGGGACTACCCCACCTAAGGCTCATGGTGGAGGCTGTGGAAGTTAGTAACTGGGGACCCCACAGGGTTAGGGCTATAGTGATGAGGAGGGCGCTTGCCTTGCATGCATCTCACCTGGAGACTGACCCTGTTATCCCATAGGGACCCCTTCCTGAGCACCGCCAGAAGCCAGAAGTCAGGAGGCAGCCCAGGGCAAAGATGGGTGTGGGCACCACTGCCCCCCCCCCAAATAAAGCTAGAAACAATCGAATAAGTTTTTTTGTTTTGTTTTGTTTTTAAAAATGCTTTTAGGGTCCTCAGTGATAGCACTGCAGTAGGACTTTTGCCTTACACGGGACCAACCCTGGACAGACCCGAGCTCGATCCCTGGCATCCCATATGGTCCCCTGAGCCTGCCAGGAGCGATTTCTGAGTGCAGAGCTAGCAATAACCCCTGAACGCTGCTGAGTGTGGCCCCAAAACCAAATAAATAAATATTAAATTTTTATTTTTTTTTTTTTTTTTTTTTTTTTTGGTTTTTGGGCCACACCCGGTAATGCTCAGGGGTTACTCCTGGCTATGTGCTCAGAAGTTGCTCCTGGCTTGGGGGACCATATGGGACACCGGGGGATCGAACCGCCGTCCGTCCAAGGCTAGCAGAGGCAAGGCAGGCACCTTACCTTTAGCGCCACCGCCCGGCTAAATTTTTATCTTTAATAATATATTTAGGCACCATGATTACGAACATTTTTGTAGTTGGGTTTGTTATAAAAAAGAACACCCCCTTCACCAATGCAACCTTTTTGCCACCAATGCCCCTGATCTCTTTCCTCCCCCACTCCCTGCCTGTATTCGAGACAGGCATTCTATTTCTCTCACTCACTACCATTGTTTTGACAGTTGTTTGAAGTGTGAAGTTTTCGGTGTAGTTATTTCTCTAACTGCACTCATCATTCTTTGTGGTAAGCTTCATGTCATGGGCGGCCCTTCCAGCCCTCATCTCTATTGTCTCTGGGTATTACTACAATAGTGTCTTTTATTTTTCTTAATTTTTAGAATTAAGTTTTTCATCTGCTCTAATCTCCAGACAACCGCTAGATGGCAGTAACAACTGAGCACTGTAGAATGTGACACCTTAAAAAAATCTTTGGGGCCGAAAAGATAGCATGGAGGTAGAGCATTTATTTGCCTTGCATGCTGGAGAACGGTGGTTCGAATCCCGGCATCCCATATGGTCATCCAAGCCTGCCAGGAGCAATTTCTGAGCGTAGAGCCAGGAGTAAGCCCTGAGTGGTGTGGGGTGTAACCAAAAAAAAAAAAAAAAAAAAAAAAAAACCAAAGCAAAAAATCTTTTTTTTTTTTTGGTTTTTGGGTCACACCTGGCAGTGCTCAGGGGTTATTCCTGGCTCCAGGCTCAGAAATTGCTCCTGGCAGGCACAGGGGACCATATGGGGCGACGGGATTCGAACCGATGACCTCCTGCATGAAAGGCAAACGCCTTACCTCCATGCTATCTCTCCGGCCCCAGCAAAAAATCTTTGAGGTAAGACCATCTGCTCGGGCCTGGAGAGATAGCACAGCGGTGTTTGCCTTGCAAGCAGCTGATCCAGGACCAAAGGTGGTTGGTTCGAATCCCGGTGTCCCACATGGTCTCCCGTGCCTGCCAGGAGCTATTTCTGAGCAGACAGCCAGGAGTGACCCCTGAGCACTGCCGGGTGTGGCCCAAAAACAAACAAACAAACAAAAAAAGACCATCTGCTCCTTGTAATATCAGGGCCAGAGAGATAGCACAGTGGGCAGAGCAGTTGTCCTTTTCTTTTCTTTTTTTTTTTTTTCCTTTTTTGGGGGAACACAATCCTTGGCGCTCAGGGGTTACTCCTGGCTCTGCACTCAAAAGTCGCTCCTGGCAGGCTTGGGGGACCATAAGGAATGCTGAGATTCAAACTTGGGTCCATCCTGTGTTGGCCACGTGCAAGGCAAACATCCTACCATTGTGCTACCGCTCCGGCTCCAGAGCACTTGTCTTGCATGCAGCTGACCTGCGTTCAATCCTGCAGAGGGTTCCCCCAACCCTCACCAGAAGTGATCCCTGAGCACAAAACCAGGAGTCAGCCCTGGACATCACCAGATGTGACTCCCAAAACACACACACACACACACACACACACACACACACACACACAATCACCAAGACTAATTTGGAGGTTGTCAAAAACTTAGTTTAAAGTGTTTTCAAGCCTGACTGAAAACTCTGACATTTAGAAACCAATGCTCAGATGTGAATATTTAAAATCATGTTTTCTTTTCAGAAAAAAAAAATGTTAAAGACAACATAGAAAAGGGCAGAATCTTAGAAAAGGGCTTGGGGGTGGTCTGGGGTGGTGACCTCACAAACCCATAAACATGACTAGAAACATGAGAGGAGTTTCCCAAAGCCCTGGTCCTGGGGCCCCTTGATGAACAGGGAAGGAGGGTTTAGCGCATAGGAACTGGGCCAAGATACCGCCCGCCCCAAGAAGGGCAAGTGCAGGAATTTTCGGGGAGTCTCCCAAGAAAGCGCAGGTCCTGGGAGAGAGCAGCGAGGATGACCCTGGCTCACATCTGGATCCCATCTGTACGCGGAGCCCCTGCCCGGCAAACAGGGAGGAGGTGCCACGCTTTAGATCACAGCCGCATAGACGCTAAGAGCCAGCACGTGGCTGGACCTCAGCCCCCCACAATAGCAATAACAACAATGACAACAATAATAAAGCTGAAATGACAGAAAATGCAGCAGGCAAACCTGCCAGTCAGCACTCAGCATTCCTGGAACCCATCATTCCTGTTCTTTACCCACGGAGTCCCCCCCACCCAAGGTCAAAGCCCCCTCACCCTGGACCAAGCCATAGGACAGTGGGGAGGACATTTGCCTTGTGTAAGACTGACCCAGGTTCCATATCTGGCATCCCATAGGGTCCCTTAGCACTGCCAGGATTGATTCTTGAGTGCAGAGCCAGGAGTCAGCCCTGAGCCCAAACAAAACAAAACAAAACAAAACAAAACAAACACCCCAGATGAACCCCTGCCTTGGCTTCGCCTCCCTGTACTATGTGCTGACTCATCATCTCCTTTCATGCTCTGTCTACCCAAGTGTCACCTCCTCCAGGAAGCTTCCACCCTGATGTTCCCAGCCCCCTCCACAGCCATATCCCACCTGTACATTTGGTTTGTGGGGAGGCAGAAAGGTCAGTTTGGGCCACCCTCACTAGAGTTTAGGCTGACTCCTGGCTCTGTGCTTAGGGATCACTCCTGTTTCTGTGCTCAAAAGTGACTATTGTCTGTGCTCAGGGATCATTCCTGGTGGGAGTGTTGTGGTGGGTAGAACCTGCCTGCCTCAGGCCATGTGTCAAGTGCCTCCCCACTGTCCCGACTCTCAGGCCCCCCACACCTGTCTCTTGCATCTAAGCTCCTCTGCCCTCAGCTCCTCCCTCTCTCCTTCATTTTTGAGGGGGATTCCAAGCAATGCTCAGTGGGGACACTCCCAGTCATTAGGTCTCCAGACAGCTCATAACTCAGGCCCAGCAATCCAGTGAAGGCTACCATGCCTGCATCCAGCAATGCTGGGGGGAGAGGGGTTAGCCCTGGAATAGGTGCCAAAGCAGGGGTCCAGCTTGGAGCGTCCTGCCTATAAGGCATGTGTTTTGGCCCCTGGCCCCGCCCCCCTCCATTTCCTTTTGCCATATTCTTCTTTATTTTGGGGGGACCAACACCCGACAGTGCTCCTGGGTCACTCCTGGCTCTGCATTCAGGAATCACTCCTGGTGGGTTTGTGGGACACTATAGGATGTGGGGGACCAAGCCCGGGTGGGTCCTGTGCAAGGCAAGTGCCCCCCCCACTGTCCTGTCCCTCCAGCCCAGCCCCTCTGCCAGGCTTTCACCCTATCTATGGCCAGTTTCTGGGTGCCCCATCTCCACCCCACTTCTCTCTTTCAAGTGCACCCACTCTGCAGAAAGGAAACTGAGACAGAAAGCGAATTTTGCAGCATTGGGAGACGCAATTGCAGGCATGCGAGGTGGGGAGGGCACAGAAGGAGTGCGGAGGCCTGGTGGGGGCTCCAGTCGGGGGTCCCCCAGGGGCTAGGCTCCCTTCCACCTTCCCTGCCTGCATCCCCTGGCACCGGCGACAAAGTCACTGATAACAGGCTGTGTCCTGCGTGCGCTGCCCGACCCCACCCCGCCGTCTGCCTTTCTAGACGGTTCTCCAAAGGCGCATCGGAGGACAAGACCTGGAGTGACCCAGTCCCCACACACAGCCAGAGACGCTGGGAGAGGCCAAGCGGAGACCACGGGGGCTGCGGGGCCTTGGCGGCGACCGCCAGGCCTTGGCAGCTGCTCGGGGGGAAGCCAGGTCAGCCTCGCGTGTCTAATTCCAGAAGCGGGGGCCGACCAGTGGCCTCGGCCGTGACCCTGAACGTGGGGGTGGGGGGGATCAGATGTTTCTCTCCTGAGCTCAACTCCGGGCTGCATCCCAGGGGGACTCCGCTGCCTTCCCAGAAGGCCCGCCCGCCCGGAGAGGCCCCAAAAACTCAGGCCCCATGACAGCAAAGGATCTGGCCCTCTGCCCCGCCCACCGGGCAGTCACGCCCACTCAGAGCCACGCCCACGAGCCAGTCCTGCCTACTGGATTGGTTCCCTCCACCTACAAGCCCCACCCACAAACTAGTCCCACCAACTAGGCATCCCCACCCACCAGCAAGCCCCGCCCACCAGGCAGCCTACCTATCAGGCTAGCCACATTCCTAGAAGCTCCACCCACCATTAGGTCCCGCCCCACCAGGCAGGCCCACCCTATCAGGTAGTCTACCTTCCTAGAAGCTCCGCCCACCAATGGGCCCCACCCACCAGGCAGCCCTCACCTATCAGGCAGTCTGCTTTCCTGGAAGCTCCGCCCACCAGGCAGGCCCTACCTATCAGGTAGTCTACCTTCCTAGAAGCCCCGCCCACCAATGGGTCCCACCCACTAGGCAGGCCCCACCTATCAGGCAGTCTACCTTCTAAAAGCTCCGCCCACCAATGGGTTCCACCCACCAGCAGCCCTCACCTATCAGGCAATCTGCTTTCCTAGAAGCTCCGCCCACCACGCAGACCCCACCTATCAGGTAGTCCACCTTCTTAGAAGCCCCGCCCACCAATGGGTCACACCCACTAGGCAGGCCCCACCTATCAGGCAGTCTACTTTCCTGAAAGCTCCGCCCACCAGGCAGGCCCCACCTATCAGATAGTCTTTCTTAGAAGCCCTGCCCACCTATGGATCACACCCACTAGGTAGGTCCCACCTATCAGGCAGTCCACCTTCCTAGAAGCTCCACCCACCAAAGGGTCTCACCCACCAGACAGCCCCAATCACTAGCTGACCACGCCCACAAAAGAGCCCTGCCCATAGACAAGTAACGCCCAGCAGACAAAGCCCCGCCCACCAAGTGGCTTCTACAGAGCAGCCTTGGCTCTGAACTGGTCCAACCCCATCAAACAGCCCCACCCTGGGCTGATTCCTCCCCCTCCAAGAGAAGGGGCATGGGATGCCAGCCTTGTGCCTGGCCACCCTGTCCTGGCAGGAGTGGGGCAGGCAGGGCTGGAGGAAGAGGTGATGAAGGAGGTGTGGGAGGAGGAATGTTGGCCAGAGTGCACTTCCTCCCAGGCTCTCGGGTTTCTGAGAATTTTAGGGGATCTTTGCAGGCAACTCCCAGGTGCGCAGAGAAAGGGTTTATTATGCAGTTTAAGGGGCCGGGGCCGGGTCCAGCCCTAATGTCCCATGTCTGGTGACACCCCCACCCCCCCACACACACACACACGCGCGCGCGCGCGCACACACACACACACACACACACATACCCAGTACAGACTGGGTCATCCCGGTCCAGTCTCCATGCTGTCTGCTGTCCAAGTGACCCGGTTTTGTCTCTACACTGCTCCCATGTCCAGTGCCTGCATTTCTGTTCTGTCACACGTCCCCGGGCCTCCCTAGGATTCTGCCCCAGTGGCTCTCTTTCCATGGTCTCCAGCCACAGACAGGTGTTTGGATGAGATCCCTGCTGTTCTGCTGTCTGCCTGGGAACAGGTGAGGGGGCAAAGAGAGGCTGCCTATCTAAAGGCTTCCTTCCTTCCTTCCTTCCTTCCATCACTTTGTTCCATCATCCCCACCACCATCTCTAGCATCCCCATTACCATGTCATCATCCCATCATCTCCAACTCCATCTCCATGGTCACCATCTCCTCTTCATCCTCTCATCTCCATCACCTCCATCACCCCATCATGCTCACCCCGCCCATTGTCACCATTGCCTTCCTCACAATCTCCATCACTGTCAACCCAGCCATCCTCCTCGCTGTCTCACAGTCACCACCGCCACCATCACATCCACTGTCACTGGCCAGGCAGTGACTCTGGAACCTGGCAGCGTTC
Source organism: Suncus etruscus (assembly GCF_024139225.1). Taxonomy (NCBI): domain Eukaryota; kingdom Metazoa; phylum Chordata; class Mammalia; order Eulipotyphla; family Soricidae; genus Suncus; species Suncus etruscus. Next base: position 86,808,893 of record NC_064862.1, on the reverse strand, counting down.
AGAGGTTGCTCCTGGCTCTGCGCTCGGGGACTCTCTCTTGGCAGGCTCAGGAGACCATATGGGATGCCAGGGATTGAACCTAAAAACTTAAAATGGCATCCCTGCTGTACTATTGCTTGAGCCCCTGAAACCACTTTATTTTTTAAATTTACTTTATTTATATGGGAGAGGGGGCATTTAAAGGCCAAACCCAGCAGTGCTCAGGGCTTACTCTTGCCTCTCTGCTCAGGGATCACTTCTGGTGAGTTTGAAGGTTACCCTATGAGGTGCTGGGGGTTGAACCGGAGACAGTCACATTCAAGACAAGAGCCCTCTTTGCTGGATGGTCTCTCTCTGTGTCTCTGTCTCTTTCACAGAACTTTGCTCTCACCTCTCAAGGTTGCACCCAGCAATACTTGGGGGGCAGATCACGTTGTTCCGAGGAAGGAATTTGGAGTCCCCACATGCCCAGAGCGTGCTCCCGCCCTTCCAACATTCTTCCTGGCCTGTTCTGGCTCAGCCATTTCTAGCGGGGCCTCCCTGAGCAAGTTTCTCAGACCCTCGGTGACCCACATCTGGCATGATCAGGGGCTTGACTTCGGGAGCTGCTGTGATAAAAACAATCTTCGGAGCACTGTCCTCCCCCTCCTTCTCCAACATCTCCCCCTCCTCCCCATTAGGCTCAATCCCAGCCCTTCAGTCTCAGTCTCTGGGAAACACAGATGCTGTTGCGCCCTCAAGTGATGGCGGTGGGTACTGCATCCCTGTAGGAGCAACAACTAACATCCCTGCAAACTTTGGGTTAAACCAGTTACCCAAAATGATTGAGGGTTTTTTTCGGTTTGGTTTGTTTCCACAGCCAATGGGGCTCGGAGCTTACTCCTTGCTCTGTGCTTAGGGATCATTACTAGCAGTGCTCAGCGGACCTTATGCGTGTCAGGGATCAAATCCCCCACTGGTTGTGAGTATTATCTCTCCATGTCCCAAAATATCCTTTTTTTTTTTTTTCTGGGACCACACCCGGCGATGCTCAGGAGTTACTCCTGGCTCTGTACTCAGGAATCACTCCTGGCGGTGTTCAGGGTACTACATGGAGTACTAGGGATTGAAGCTGAGTCGGCTGTGTGCCCACTGTACTATCACTTTAACCATGCCCCCCCCCCAAATAAAACCTTAAGACAACCCCAAGCTTGTTTATATCCACAGAGAATGTCCTGGCCATAATGACCCCTTGCATGTTTCTCAAAACTACTTCCCGCATTCCCATACCCCGTAACACTCAAATTTTCTGTTTATTTGCTTTGGGGGCCCAGACCTGGCAATGCTCAGGAATTACTCCTGGCTCTGTGCTCAGAAATTATTTCTGGCATGCTTAGGGGAACCTATGGGATGCCAGAAATCAAACTCAGGTGGGCTGCGTACAAGGCAAATCCCCTACCCACCGTGCTATTGCTCCAGCCCCGAGACTCAAACTTCAAGTTCAAGTTCTTTCATATTCAACTTCCAAGCGATGATGCCAGAAGGCTAGATGAGGTCCCTAGCACTCCCTCTGTGCCAGGATCTGTACCAGGCACTAAAGGGACAGTCAGGGAGCACCAAAGTGCCAGCCCAGCCTCTCAATTCTGGGTAGCCAGAGAGCATGGAGAGAAGAAAGGACCATCCTGGGGCACCTGGGCTGGGGTCAGGGATCAGGCAGTCTCAGAGTCTTGTCCAACATTAAACAGACAAGGAAGGGGCCCGGAGAGATAGCACAGCGGTGTTTGCCTTGCAAGCAGCCGATCCAGGACCAAAGGTGGTTGGTTCGAATCCCGGTGTCCCATATGGTCCCCCGTGCCTGTCAGGAGCTATTTCTGAGCAGGCAGCCAGGAGTAATCCCTGAGCACCGCCGGGTGTGACCCAAAAACCAAAAAACAAAAAACAAAAAAAAAAAAAACAAAAAAAAAAAACAAACAAAAAACAGACAAGGAAGGGATGGGGAGCCGAGGTGCGCCCCTGAGATGGGATAGGAGGGCAGTGATGTTGAAGACCTTCTGAATGGGAGCAAATTAATCTACCACACTCCAGAACATCAATATCATAGGTATTTTGCCTAGGGAGAGAACAAGGCCAGTGCAAATGTCCAGAAACAGGGCTAGAGTGATAGCACAAGGGTAGGGCATTTGCCTTGCACACAGCCAGGTTTGATCCCCGGCATCCCATAAGGTCCCCTGAGTCTGCCAGAAGTGATTTCTGAATGTAGAGCCACGAGTAAGCTCTAAGCGCCACTGGGGTTAAATCCAAATTAAAAAATAAAAGTCCAGGGGCTGGAGAGATAGCATGGAGGTAAGGTGTTTGCCTTGCATGCAGAAGGACGGTGGTTCAAATCCTGGCACCCGAGCCTGCCAGGAGTGATTTCTGAGCGTAGAGCCAGGAGGAACACCTGAGCACTGCCGGGTGTGACCCAAAAGACAAAAAATAAAAATAAATAAAAGTCCAGAGGCAGAGTTAGGGAGCTAGTGCAGGAGTGCAGGTGTTGGCTTTGCACATAGCTGGCCTGGATTTGATCTCCAATACCCCCAGAGAGTACTCTGAGCCCCCTAGGCATAATCCTTGAACACAGAGCCAGCCCTGAGTACCACTGGAAAACAAAATGGACATTTCCCCCCCCCAAAAAAAAACAACCTATATGTGGAGGGGGCCAGTGATAGCCCAGTGGGTAAGGTACTGGCCTTGTGCACAGCCAACACAGGTTCCATTCTTGGCATCTGGTATGGTCCCTGGAGCAACATCAGGAGTGACTGCTGAGCACGGCCTGATATGGCCATAAAGACAAACCAAAACAAAAAATTAGACACTGAGGAACCGGAGCAGTAGTGCAAGCAGTAAGGCATCTTGCCTTGCCTGTGCTAGCCTAGGACAGACGTTCAATCCCCCGGCGTCCCATATGGTCCACCAAGCCAGGAGCAATTTCTGAGCGCATAGCCAGGAGTAACCCACAAGCGTCACCGGGTATGGCCCAAACAAAACAAAACAAAACAAAACAAAATTAGAGATTGAGCTCTTGGGGCTTCTCCCCCAAGAACCCCAAACCTCTATTCAAAAAAGATAATTTGCATCCCCTATGTTCACTGCAGATCTCTTCAAAATCGGGAAACAAAACAGGTGCCCAAGAACAAATGAGGGGATAAAGAAACTGTGGTACATCTACACAATGTAATACTACGTGGCAATGAGAAAGGATGGCGTGATGCCATTTGCTGCTGTATGGCTAGAGCTGGAGAGGATAGTGCTTGCTGAGTGAAGTCAACCATCAAGAGAGAGAGACGGGCACAGAAAGAGCCCTCACTTTGTGGGATATAAAGAGACATAGTGGAGAAGTAACACATGCCCAAGAACAAAAGAAACTGAGAACTGCTCTTCAGGAGGGAGAAAAGGATGGAGAGGTGGAGATTGGGTGGTGGCAAACAACTGTGGATGGAAGCAGACCCTCTAGTGAAGAGTGGCGTGCTGGAATAATTTATACATTAACAGCATTGTAAGCCCTGCTGCATGCAATAAAATTAACTAAAAAATTAAATGAAAAATAAACTTAAAAAAATGAAAGCATGCAATAAAATTAACTTAAAAATTAAAGTCCTCAGGATGGGCCAGAGTGCCAGCATAGCGGTAAGGTTTTGCCTTGCATGCTCCCTACCCTGGACAGACACAGGTTCAATCCCCAACAACCCATAAAGTCCCCCCGAGCCTGCCAGGAGCAATTTCTAAGAGCAGAGCCGGCAGTAACCCCTGAGCACAGCTGGGTGTGGCCCAAAAACCAAATAAATAAAACACAAAGCACCCACCGCTGGGAGTGATTACAAAGAAAAAAACATGGGAGTAGCGGAGCAATAGCACAGAGGGAACGGTGCTGGCCTTACAAGCAGCCAGCCAGGTTCAATCCCCGGCATCCTATAAGTTGCCTGAGCCTGGTCAGGAGTGATTCCTGAGTGTAGAGCTGGGAATAGCCCGCTACCATCATGGGTGTGGTCCAAAGACCAAAAAATAAAAAAAAAAAAAGGACTCTGGGATTCCCTAAAGCCAAGGACAAAACCTCTGATACAGCAGAAAGGGGGTGACTCACTCTTTAAAGGTGAGCTACCAGGATATGGGTACAAACTGAGGCAGCAAATGGGTTTGGTGGTGCTGTGGAGAGCCCTGGTAGGAACTGAAGCAGGTGTGGCGTTTAGGAAATGCCAGGGGTCTGCAGAGTCCCCCCACCCACCCAGCTCCCCCCACACCCAGAAAGAAAGAAAACATGGGTGCAGACTCTGCTGGCCCTTGGGGAGCAGGGTTGGAACCCTCTGCCACTGTGAGCTGTGTTGGGCCTTACCCACAAAGTATCCCCTCCTGCACCCCTTCCTCTTCCCCTCATTCCAGGCACCCGCTGGTCTCAGTTTTCTCTCCTGTGAAATGGGATCAGCCCAGCCTAGCCCCAGAGAGCAGGAAAGAGGTGGGGATGGCTCTGTTCTGAGCCGCCCTGGGCACCAGGCCGGGCGCGCACGGGAGGTGCCCAGCGCCCACCAGGCAGGCGGGTAAATAACAGCTGCTGGGGCGGCGGCCCCCTTTTCCCCCCAGCTTTCCATGCTGCAAGATCCCATCTCCTCCATCCCCCCACACCCTTCTCTGCACCTCCTCTTACCCCTACCCAATTCTCCTTACCCATCTACCTAAGTCTCCCTCCGGCCCTCTCCCACCTAATTGGGCCTCCCCTTCTCGCTGGCTTCCCCCCCAGCCGCACCCCTTCCCCTCCCAGGCTTTTTCTTCCCTTCCCCCCCTCCTAATTGGCACCCCAGTCTCCTCCCATGATCGCCCCTCCCCATGGTGCGCGCCCCCTCCCCACTTCCAGGCTTTCTCCCCTTCCCACCCCACCCCCTTGCCTTTGCAGCCACTGCTCCCCGCCTCCCACTCCCGGGGTCCTGGCGGGGGTCCAGCCCGCGGCCTTTGCAAGGCGGGCGGGGTTTCTGGGCGCGCGAGGTTTGGGGTGGTTTTTCTTTTTCTTTTTCTTTTTTTTTTTTAGAACCCTGGCAGGCGGCTCAGGAAGCGGCGGCCCCGCGCCCCCTCCCCCGGCCACGCCGCCGCGCCCGCCCCCTGGCTCCCTCCCTCCCGCCCTTCCTGCGCGAGGGGCCGGCGGCGAGACGGCGGTGGACCGAGGCCGGGCCGGGGCGCGGTAAAGCGGGGCCCCGCGGGGGACGCCTTTGTGTGTCCGCGCGCGCGCGCAAAAACGCCGCGATCGCGCTTGGAGAGGGGGCCGCTGGGCTTCTTGGGGTTGGGGGCTAGGATGGAGGTGGGGGGCCAAAAGCTGCTCCTCGAGGTCCCCAGGTAGGGGGTGGCGAGCCGACCCGGAGCCCAGACGCGCGGGGACCGTTCCAAAAGCGCGTCTTGGAGAGGACGAGGGTGCGCGCGTATGTGTGTGTTTGCGCACGGGTGCGCGCTCACATACGTGTCCGTGCGTGTGTCTGCACGCGTGTGGCGCTGTGACAGCCCCCTCTGGAGGGGTTGGGGATGGGGATGTGGGTGCTCTGTGTTTGGGGAGGGGAAAAGCTTCGGGGCCCGCTGTGTGCGCGCGCCCGCCCGTGCGTCCTGGAGAGGCGGCGGGCGCCCAGCCAGGTGGCCGGCGCTTTTCAAGTTGTGTGTCTGGGCTGGGGAGCGTGGCCACGAGTGTGGACGTGTCTCTGGGTGGGTGTGATTTTTGACCCCGTGTCTTGTCTGGGGGCGTTGGGGGTGGGGGACCTCCCTTGGTGGCTTTCCCCCCAGTCTCCCAAGGACGGCTGGTCCCCGGACTGGGCAGGTGTGGAGAGCCCAGGGCATGCGAACGCGGCTGTCATTGTGTTTGTGGGTGTGGGAGTTCCCCCCCTTCCTTCAGAGGGCCACCGAGGCCACAGCTGTCTGTGGGGACCTCCAACCCAAGGTTACCCGGGCCTTTAATTAGCAGCTGATTGCGGGGGGGGGGGAAGGGTTGGCCATCCCCTTCTCCTGTGAGGGGCCTTTGTCTGGCTCCCGCCTGCCCAAATATGCAGGGCCTGGGTGGAGGTTCGACGGGGAAGGAGGCCCGCCCGTGGCCCCCCGCTAGTCTTCCAAAGGCTCTCCATCCTCCAGGATTCCGACGCCGCTGGGAGCCTCCAAGCTTTGGGCAGGGATAGAGCCCTGCCCTGGGTCATTTCCCTGCGGCATTTCCTCCTCCCGCTGGGCACCCTCCCCCAACCCAGCCGCCTCCCTCCTGCCTCCTGGGAGGAGGGGCTGGGGGGGGACAGGCCAGTACACACACACACACACACACACACATACACACACACACACACACACAGTCACATGCCTTCAAGTCACATCATCCATCACAACATTGCGGGGGCCAGTAACACAGACTTTCCTGCAAGAGAAAGCCAGCACACACACATGAAGGCATGTACCCTCACATCCATCATGTGTACACGCATGCACCCCACTGGATACCACCCCCTCTGCGGACAGCTGCTCCCTGCCCCAGCCATGCTCCCACCCTTCCCTTCCGGTCTGGGCCTGGAATCTTCTAGAAACTGGCCCCCACAGAAGATTCCCCCTCCAGTCCCCATCTCCCTCTGCCATACATCCCAGATACCCCTAATCCTGACGTCCTCCCTCCTCCTGGTCATCCCTAGCCACCCCTCCTCCTACAGTGCTCTCTCACCTCCAATCTGGGCCCCAGGATGGGGTGGTGGGAGGGAGGGACAAGTTGGGAGCTCAGATGGGAATACACAGAGGAGAAGAAAGAGGCAGAGGAGATGGGGTTCAGGGGGCAGCAGAGGCAGAGAGGAGGTGCAGAGCAGCTGTGATTCATGAGGGTGCTGAGGTGGGGGTGCAAGGGCAGGGTGTCTGCAGCGCCGCCCGAATTCAGTTCAACAGTGGGGCTCCTTCCCTTCCTTCACAGCGCCCCAGAAGACACACCTGAGGTTTGTGAAGGGAACGATTCAGCCAAAGGGGGGGTCGCGGCGCACCTCCCATTGAAACACTCCCAAGAGGTAAAAGAGAAAAAAGAGCCACCCCCTGTCCCCCAAAAACAAGGTTAGATGTGAACCACAAGGGCAAGGAAGGGATGGGATCTCTAAGTGTCTGGGAGTGATCTCCCTGTTGCTGGAAGGATCCAAGAAAAAGTGGGCGGCATCTAGCAAGGAGGAGAGTGGGTGGGGGGAAGCTCAGGCTTCCAAGTTGGCATCTGGAGAAGCTGGCACTGGAGCTGTTTGGGGATGGGCTCGCAGACTTGGCCCCGCCACAAAGAAAACAAGACAGTCTGTGATTAAGGGGGAAATTGCAGGGAGGAGGAGGAGGAAGAGGAGGGGTTGGCAGCGGGGTCCCGGGGCCCAGGGCAACGTCTGCGGCAGGCAGCCCGCCCAAAGATGTGGGTGCTGGAGAAACAGACAGAACCCCAAAAGATTAGAAGCAGGAGGAGGGGCGGTCTCCAAAACCAAGATTACAGGGACCCTTTCCAGCCCTTATGATGAATGAAGCTAACCACGCCCTTTTAATCATGTGACCTGGGCCCCGCCCCTTTTCTAGCCAGGGTACCAGTTCCTAGTCATGTGAGGTTGGGCAAATCCTCAACACTGTGCCCTCCTGCCCGTGTGTGTGTGTGTGTGTGTGTGTGTGTGTGTGTGTGTGTGTGTGTGTGTGTGTGTGTGTGTGTCTGTGTGTCTGTCTGTGTGTCTGTCTGTCTGTCTGTGTTTTGGTTTTGGAGTCACACCTGGCAGTGCTCAGGGGTTACTCCTGGCTCTGCGCTCAGAAATATCTCCCCTGGCAGGGTTGGGAGACCATTTGGGATACCGGGGTTCCAACCACAACCACTGTCCATCCTGGGTCGGCTGCCTGCAAGGCAAACGCCCTGTCGCTGTGCTATCTCTCCGGACCCATGCCCTGCTGTTTTATAGAAGAGATTCTTGCAGCCAGGCAGGAGATGGACCAAGCACATGTTGGGCATGGGAACGATCCCGGGCACTGTCCTAAATGCCACCAGATATAGGGACCCAGAATCCCACCATCACCACCCCAAAAAGAAAAACTGATAGTTCTTAGATGTCTGACTCCTGCAGTGACTTGTTTGGTTGGATCTGGTTTGAGGGAGGTCAGAGCCCATGGTGTTGGGAGAGCCCTCTGTATTCTGTGCTCACAAGAGGGCCTTAAAGTGGCAGGGATTCAACCCATCTTCATGCATTCAACCCATCTCCTGGCTCCGAGGGCCAGAGAAATAGTACAAGAGGTAGGGTGCTTGTCTTGCTTTCAGCCAACTTGGGTTCAATCCCCAGCATCCCATATAGGCCCACCACCACCACCCTGATCACTGCTGGGTGTATCTCCAGAACAACAACAACAAAAAGGCAAGAACACTGGCCCCTTTTTGAGAGCTCCCTAGCCACATAGAGTGGGGGGGGGGGTGGTAATCCTGGTGTGAAAACGCCCTGACCATTATCTGCAGCATGCAGTGGGTCCCCTATGAGCTCCAAATTTGGGGAGAATGCCAGAGCTGCGAGGCCCAAAGTCCCCGTATCCTGACCAGGCCTTGTCTTCCCAGGGACCCCCTACCCCGTGATGCTGCCCAGGCTGTGAACAGGGGAGGCGGCAACTGAGTAGGGCTGCCGGCAGCCGGGGCTTGGAGAGACATGTGGACACGTGACCTCTATGGCTCCCGCCTTCCAGATCCTCCGCTGGGCCCTCGCCCTGGGGCTGGGGCTCACGTTCAAGGTCACACATGCCTTCAGGTCTCAAGGTAGCAGGGAGCCCAGGGGAGATGCTGGGGTGGGGCCAGGGCTGCTGGGTGGGGCCTGTGATCGGGGGCGTGGCCTCTGGTCAGGAGGTGGGGCCTGGTTGGTTGAGGCCCCGCCTGTGGTCAGGGGGCGGAGCCTGGAGAGGCGGGGCTGAGATCAGGAAGCCACGCCCAGTGGCCGGCCAGCCTATATAAGGCCTCTGTCTCCTTAGATGACTTCCTGTCCAGCCTAGACAGTTATGAGATTGCCTTCCCCACGCGAGTGGACCACAACGGGGCGCTGCTGGCCTTCTCGCCCCCTGCTCCCCGGAGGCAGCGGCGGGGTGCGGGGGCCTCCGCCGAGTCCCACCTCTTTTACAAGGTGGCGGCCCCCAGCACCCACTTCGTGCTGAACCTGACCCGCAGCCCCCGCCTGCTGGCCGGCTACATCTCCGTGGAGTACTGGACACGCGAGGGCCTGGCCTGGCAGCGGGCGGCCAAGCCCCACTGCCTGTACTCCGGCCACCTGCAGGGCCATGCGGGCAGCTCCCAGGTGGCCGTCAGTACCTGTGGGGGCCTGGTGAGCTGTGGACGAATGTGCGGGATGGGAGGTCAGATTTGGGGGGGGGGGGAGTTCAGAAAAATAGGGGGCCAGGGTAAGGAACCATAGCACAGCAGGTAGAGTGTTTGCTTTGCACTTGGCTGACCTGCATTGGATCCCGGCTTCCCATGTAGTCCCCCAAGCTTACCACCACAAGCTCGCCAGGAGTGTTTTCTGAGTTACCAGGAAGCAGGAGTCACCCCTGAGCATTGCTGAGTGTGGACCAAAAAGCAGAAAAAAATAAAAAGAAATGGGTGCTTGCATTTCATGCAGCCCACCTGGGTTTCAATTCCCAGAAGCCATGGTTCCCCCTACGCCTCACCAGCAGTGACCCACGAGTCAGAACTAGGAGTCAGATCGGAGACCACCAGGCATGGTCCCCAAACAAAAAATTGGGACTGGAGATTATTACTCTAAGAATCTTGCCTTGCATGAGCCCCAAAGAGCAGATGCTGTAGTCACTGAGCCCTCCGAGGCTCTAATGGAAATATGAAAATATGTAAAGCACTTTAAGGTGATCAAAGCCTGTTAGAATGCAACCAAAGCAGGAATGAGAGGAAAACGTGTAGCCTTAGATCCAGCCCCAAATTAATGCACTGAGCATCTCAGGAAATTAGAAATTGGAAGGGAGAGAAAGTTTACTTTGCCTGCAGCCCAGCTTAGTTCTAATTCCTGACATCACATATCTCCTGAGCACTATCTGGAGAGATCCCAGCACACCATTATGAACTATATCTCCCCATCCAAAAAATATAGTAGAAAAGGGGGCGAGAGAGAGAAAGAGAGAGAGAGAGAGAGAGAGAGAGAGAGAGAAAGAGAGAGAGAGAGAGAGTACAAGCTGCATGTAGCCAATCCAAGTTCGATCCCTACTTCCCTAGAAGATTCTCCAACCCCCACCAGGAGCACTGCCAGATATGACAGCCAAACAAAAAATCATCAAATAAAGGAAAAAATAGCCATCTAATACCAGAAAAACGGAAGGGAGGAAATAGCCATCTAATACCAGAAAAACGGAAGGGAGTCTGAACAGGGCTGCTGGGAATTTTCCTTGACCTTGGGTCTCTGACCTGTGCCTGCTTCCCCATAGCATGGCCTGATTGTAGCAGACCAGGAAGAATATTTGATCGAGCCCCTTCATGGGCAGGGCAAAGGAGTTCGGGGCCCAGAGGAGAGCGGCCCTCACGTGGTGTACAAGCGTTCCTCCCTGCGGCACCCTCACCTGGACACAGCCTGTGGGGTGAGAGGTATGTCTGGGGATGTCTTGAGTTAGACAGGTGTGGAGGGTATATTTCTTTGTCCAGGACCAGGTAGCAGCTGCTGGTGGGGAGTGGGTTGGGGAAGGGCAGAATAAGCCTATTGGGGCACACAGCAAGAAAGGAGGTCCATCACTGCCCAATTTGATGGCGCCGTGGTGCCTGACCTCTGCAGCCTGTGTCCCAGGTTGTCCCAGACACAGGAAAGGTTAAGGTGGATCTTGAAGGGCAGCTGAAAACCCACCCACAGTTTAGAAGAGCCAATGAGCAGCCAGTCTGGCACAGAAATAACTGTGGAAGAGCAGGCCAGAAACATAGTATAGGGTGTCAGAACGATAGCATAGTGAGGAGGGTGTTTGCCTTGCATGTGACCAATCTGGGTTCGATCCCCGGCATCCCACAGGGTCCCCCCAAGTCTGCCCGGAGGGATTCTTGAGTGCAGTGCTGCAGGTGGCTTCTGTCCTACAGCGCCAATGGGATTTCAATGAATCCACTTCAGGGAGAGTGGGTTGCATGGGCGTCGAAATATGAAATATGAAATAATGAAACCACACACAAGTATGTGGGGTCAGCACATCTTCTGGCAGAAGTGTGACACGTTTAATCTTTAAGCAGGGGAAGTTTATAAAGGGCAAAACCAGTCATAGTATAGAGAAGAATGTTTCCAATCACAAAGCAAAGTTTAACAGTAAACAATACTTAAGCTATGGATGAGAGCTGTAAGAATTCTAAGTTAAGGGGCCGGGCGGTGGCGCTGGAGGTAAGGTGCCTGCCTTGCCTGCGCTAGCCTAGGACGGACCGCGGTTCGATCCCCCGGTGTCCCATATGGTCCCCCAAGAAGCCAGGAGCAACTTCTGAGCGCATAGCCAGGAGTAACCCCTGAGTGTCACAGGGTGTGGCCCAAAAACCAAAAAAAAAAAACATTAAAAAAAAAAAAAAGAATTCTAAGTTAAGGAGAAGGTCACAACCCCAGGCAGCTTTTAACGACTAACTTCAAATGCAAAATATGGGATATTAAGAAGTAGAAAAACTAGGAACATGGTCTTCTGCTGAGGTGAGCTCTGTTTTAGAAGTCAAAGAAGGAGTCAAGTCCCCTTAGGTGCCAGCCCATTTTCTGAGAAGGGTCCAGCATTCTGGCTATGCATTCTATAGCATTCTGGCTATGCCCTAGATTAACAGACACTGAGGCTGCAAGGACATATTTGAAAAAGAGAAAAAATATTGTCTTTTGATTGTCTAAATTTTAGTGCTAAGAAAAGGGATTCTCTTAGTAATCTTTGGTGCTGGGATTTCTGAGAAAAAAAAAATTGATTGAGGGCCCGGAGAGATAGCACAGCGGCGTTTGCCTTGCAAGCAGCCGATCCAGGACCAAAGGTTGTTGGTTCGAATCCCGGTGTCCCATATGGTCCCCCGTGTCTGCCAGGAGCTATTTCTGAGCAGACAGCCAGGAGTAATCCCCGAGCACTGCCAGGTGTGGCCCAAAAACCAAAAAAAAAAAAAAAAAAAATTGATTGAGGCCATATTTTTGCCTGAGATTTTACAAAGGAGAGATAGCCAAATAATGACAGAGAATATAATACCAAGCACAGATTTATCTCTTTGGAAATTCCTCAAATATTCATGCAGGGGAAGAAGATTCACAGTGGGCCTTTTGAGGAACCCCGTGGGGGTTATTTCAGTTCTCCACACCAGGAAAATCTGGGGATACCTGGTGTGCCTCCTGAGTTCCCCTAAGTTTATGCATGCCGTGGCAGTGCAGAGCTAGGAGTAACCCCTGCACATCTCTGTTGTGTCCCCCCACCAAAAAAAAAAATAATAACTACAATGGACCAGAGGGATAGTACAACTGGGAGGGCGCTTGCTTTGCACACGACTGACCCTACCTAGTTCAATCCTTGCCATCCCATTAGATTCTCCAAACTAACCAGGAGAAACTCATGAGCACCACCTAAGATGGCCCCAAAACAACCACCAAAAACTACAACAAAATAGAACAGAGCTGTAGCACAGCGGGTAGGACATTTGCCTTGCACAACCCGGGACTGACGCAAGTTTGATCCCTGGGATCCCATATGGTCCCCCAAGTCTGCCAAGGGTGATTCCTGAGGGCAGAGCCAGGAGTAACCCCTGAGCACCAGTGGGTGTGGCCCAAAAACCAAGAAGAAAAAAAGGGCACTGGTCTTGGACTGGAGAAATAGTACAGCTGGGAGAGCGACTGCCTTGCACGCAGCTGACCTGGGTTCGGTCCACGATGTGCTGCCAGGAGTAACTCTGGGCATCGCCAGGTGTGGCCCCATCCTGTAACCAATGGTCTGCAAAGTGACCTGATCATAAAGCCAAGAACTGTCTTTCGCAGTGGCCCTGCTAGGAGGTGTTGTCCACGCTGTCCGTGGGGCAGAGGGGACCAAACACGACACTAACCAGACATGGTTGGTTGCAGATGAGAAGCCGTGGAAGGGGCGCCCTTGGTGGCTGCGCACGCTGAAGCCTCCACCCGCCCGGCCTGTGGGCAATGAGACAGAGCGGGGGGGCCAGCCGGGGCTGAAGCGCTCGGTTAACCGGGAGCGCTACGTGGAGACCCTGGTGGTAGCGGACAAAATGATGTTGGCATACCATGGGCGCCGCGACGTGGAGCAATACGTGCTAGCCATCATGAACATTGTAAGTGCTCCCCTCCTCCTCTCTCTGGGCCGGGGACCCCGGGATGCTAGAGCCCAGCCACTCAAAAAACACAAAGATCACGAGAAGAAATGGCACCTACCCCACCACCCAGGATGAGAAGACGCAGCTCAGGCTACTGGCAGGAAGCTTTGGCTTGAACCATAATGAGATGGTTAAAAACCAGTGCTCTCTTCGGGGGATGGAGGGGAGTTTGGGCGTCACATGCAGGGATGCTGGGAGTTGACCCTGGTCTTTCTGCACATGAAGCCATTGTCTGTCTTTGTTTCTGTCTCTCTCTGTCTCTCTGTCTCTCTCTGTCTCTCTGTCTCTCTCTCTGTCTCTCTGTCTCTGTCTCTGTCTCTCTCTCTCTGTCTCTCTCTCTCTCTCACACACACACACACACACACACACACACACACACTCATATAATATATATTATATACAGCCAGGAAGGCCTTGCCTTGCATGCAGCTGACCAGGGTCCCCGAAATGCCTGCAGTAACCCCCAAGTACCACAAGATGTGTTAATATATATTTAAATTGCACGTGGCCGACCTGGGTTCAATCCCCAGCATCCCATGTGTCCCCCAAGCCTGCCAGAAATGATTTCTGAGAGAAGATCCAGGAGTAATTTCTGAACGCCCCTGGGTGTGGCCCAAAAACCAAAATAATTTTAGGGGCTAGAGGAATAGCACAGCAGTAGGGTGTTTGCCTTGCACACAGCCAACCCAGGATCGACTCCAGTTTGATTCCTAGCATCCCATTTGGTTTCCGGAACCTGCCAGGAGCGATTTCTGAGTGCAGGGCCAAGAGTAAACCTTGAGCATCACCGGTGTGACCCAAAAACAAACAAACAAACAAAAATAGAGGAAAAAAATTTAATGAAAGTAAATATATACCTTTGGCGGGGGGAGGGGGGGTCCCCTCTGGGATGCCAGGGACCTAACCTGGATCTGCCATGTGCAAGCGTCCTTACTGTAGTTTCTCTCTAGCCTCATAGTTTGGTAAGGGGCTGAGGGACACTAGCTTAGGGGCTCTTCCTGGCTCTGTGCTCAAGAGCAATCCCTGGTGACAACTCTGGGCACCCTCCCTGTACAGTGCCTGGGATAGAACTCAGGTGGGTTTGTGCCAGACAAGCACCTTCAATCTCTTTCTGCACCCTGTGCTGCAGGTACTTGTCTCATGGCTCCTATACCTGCCAAGAGTGACCCATGGATGCTCTGGCTCCCGGTGGTTCTTGGTCGTGTGGTCATGACATGCCCTGCCCTGGGCGCCTCTTAAGACTCGGTCTCTCTTGTTTCTTGGAGGTCAGGTTGCCAAACTGTTCCAGGACTCAAGTCTGGGAAGCATCGTGAACATTCAAGTCACGCGCCTCATCCTGCTGACGGAGGACCAGGTACGATACCCCTATCCGCCCACTCCCTGCTGGCCCACCCGTGCCCCTGACCTTGCCCATCCTCTTCCCCTCACCGTGTCCTCAGCCCACCCTGGAGATCACCCACCACGCCGGAAAGTCCCTGGACAGCTTCTGCAAGTGGCAGAAATCCATCGTGAACCGCAGTGGTCATGGCAACGCCATTCCCGAGAACGGCGTGGCCAACCACGACACGGCGGTGCTCATCACGCGGTGAGGGGACCCAGCAGGGGCTGCTTGGGTACAGATGTGGAGGGGGCGGCACAGGGCCAGAGGAAGAGCATAGTGGTGAGACTAGGAGTGATGCCAGGAATAAGTCCTGAATGCTGCCAGGTATGGTCCAAAAACGAAAAAGAAAAAGCCAACTAGGGGCTGGAGCAATAGGACGGTGGGCAGGGCACTGGAACCAGGGGTTCAATCCTCCCACATTATCCCATATGGTTCCCTAAGTACCACCAGAGTGATTCCTGAGAGCAGTGCCAGTAGTAACCCCTGAGCCTTGCTGGGTGTGGCCTAATGCCCCAAAAAGGGCAAAACAGAACAGGGGATCATTTCTGCTGGGAGGACTTGGGGGAGCAGGGGAATGGGGCTGCTGGGGATTTGGGGGTGCAGAGACCTACATGCACTCTTTACATCACTGAATCACTCATTCAGCCATTCATCCACAAGCCCAGCTCACAGTCCGGGGGGGGGGAGGGGCTGTTTAGTAGCTTCCAGTGGGCAGCAGGCTTGGCCCAGTTCCCTGAATGCCCTCCTCTCTCTGCCCTCCCCAGCTATGACATCTGCATCTACAAGAACAAGCCCTGCGGCACATTAGGTACCTGAGCGCGGTTGGCTGGGTGACCCCAATCCTGCGGGACAGCATGGGGAAATATGGGAGGAGGTGGCTGAAGGAAAGAGCAATCAGGCCAGAGGCCCCATCCTGCACCCGCCTTTTCCAGGCCTGGCCCCAGTGGGAGGAATGTGTGAGCGAGAAAGAAGCTGCAGCATCAACGAGGACATCGGCCTAGCCACCGCCTTCACCATCGCGCATGAGATCGGCCACACGTGAGGGGCAGGGAGGGGCAGGCTTTCCAGGGTGGACTTCGTGGCCATTCTGGTTTCTTTCTTATTTTTCCTTTTTTCTTTATTTTGGCTTTGGGGTTACCCCCAGGGAAGCTCAGGGGTTACTCCTAGCTCTGTACCCTTGGTACAGTCTTGGGGGACTATATGGGATGCAGAGACTTTTACTCAGATCCACTATATGCAAGGCAAATGCCCTTCCCACCATACTACCACTCTGGCTCACTATTATTTTATTTATTTATTTATTTATTTATGTAGTGTTGGGGCCACACCCGGCAGTGCTCAGGCTTACTCCTGCCTCTGCATTCAGGGATCACTCCCACCTTGGGGGATCAAACCTGGGTTGGCGATAGGCAAGACCAGCTTCCTCCCCGCTGTTCTCTCCCTCCAGCCTGCTTTCTCTTTTGTCAGCCTAGGGAATGTACTCCCACTGGTGCTCAGGGCCACCTCTTTTTGGGGGGGAAATAAGGCATGGACTTAAGCTGGATTAGAAGCCAAGGCCTCTTGGCTTCTTGTCCTCCCACTGAACCCTATTCCTCTGGCCCGGCCCTACCCAGATTTGGCATGAATCACGACGGCGTGGGCAACAGCTGTGGGGCCCGAGGCCAGGACCCCGCGAAGCTCATGGCCGCTCACATCACCATGAAGACCAACCCCTTCGTGTGGTCCTCCTGCAGCAGGGACTATATAACCAGCTTCCTGGAGTGAGGAAGTACCCCAGGGGGAACATGGTCAGGCGGAGGGACGGGCCCTGGCTTGGGGCGTGGCTTTAGTGGGTAGGACAGTCAGGGCAGGATTTTATTGGGCAGGGCAGAACTAGGGGCGGGGCTTAGTGGGCAGGGATGGAGAAGGACTTTAGGGACCAAGGCTGAGCTCCAGCCAGACAGATGAGCAGGGGGCATGGGGCATGTTGTCTGTCACTCATAGACCTCTCCAGCCCAAGTTTTTGTCCAATGACCCCCCTTGGCCCAATGCTTTTTCTCCCCATCTCCCCACAGCTCGGGCCTGGGGCTCTGCCTGAATAACCGGCCCCCCAGACAGGACTTCGTGTACCCGACGGTGGCACCAGGCCAGGCCTACGACGCGGACGAGCAGTGCCGCTTCCAGCATGGCGTCAAATCGCGTCAGTGTAAATACGGGGTAGAGAGAGCCTTCCTGCTTTCCTTCCTGGGGGGGAGGGCCGATACCCCCCGCGGTGGGGGTCCAAAGGGAACGGGATGTGGCGTTCCACCTGGCCAGCCTCCTTACCCTCTCGGATGGAAGGATGAAGAGCCAGGGAAGTGGGGAGTGGGGTGAGAGCCAGGAAGCTGAGATCCAGGAGCATGAATGAAGAAGAGATAGCACAAGCGAGCAAAAGTCGGGCTTCCTAGTCCTCTAGACCCTTGATTTTAGGGGCAAGGGACCTCCCAGGGACCATTTTTGGTGATGCTCGGGCCTTACATGCTGGGGGCCAGAAGATCACTTCTTGAAGGTGCCACAGAGGGAACCCAGCTCCTGCATGCACAGTTCTTTGAGCTAACTCCACAGCCTGTTTTATTGGGGGGGGCTGGGTGTTGGGGAGCCATCCTCAGTGATGCTGGGGGCAGGGGAATCAAATATCTGGGATCAAACCTAGGGTCTCCTGCATCCAGGCATGTGCTCCGATGCTGCCTCCCCTCCCACCCACTTTCCGTATTCTCCACCTTGCCTCCCACCAGAGCAGTTTTTTAACAAAACATCCAGATCTGAACCCAAGTCATTTCTCTGTGAATGAGCTGTCTTCCCTACTTGGCAGAAAAGCTGGCCAGAGGCAAAGGTTTCCAAGAACATCCCACCACCCCTCCCTCTGGCCCCTACAGTCCAGTTCACTCGCTTCTCAGCCAGCAGTCCTTGAGTGGCCACGCTCTGAAGCTGTCTGATCCCTTCCCACTCTTTCTTCGGCTTGGACCTCCTTTCCCAAAATTCCATTAGCACAGACAGTAGCAAATCCAACTCCTTTTTGGGGGGTAGGAGACCCACACCTGGCAGTGCTCAGAGGTTGTTCCTGGCTCTGCACTCAGGAATTACTCTTGGTGGTGCTTGGAAGGACCCTGTGGGATGCTGAGGATCAAACCTGGGTCAGCCTCTTGCAAGGCAAATGCCCTCTCTGCTGTTCTATTGCTCTGGCCCATCCCCTCTCATTTGGGGGGTATCCAGCAGTGCTCAGGGATCACCCATGGCAGTGTTCTGGGGATCATATGTGGTGTAAGAGATCAAAACTTGGAGGTAAGCCACATGCAAAGCTAGTGCCTTAATCCCTGTGCTATCTCTGAAGGCTGAGGCTGAGAAACTGGGAAGGCAAGGGAGTCTGAGATGCCAGCCAGACCAGGAGCCAGTCAGGCTGCCCAGATAAATTCACTCATCTGAACCCCTGGGTGTGACCCAGCTCCTGGCGGTACATACAGTCCCTTCCAGAACCTGGGCTGGCCCAAGCAGGGTACTGATGGGAAGAAGGGGAACTTGATTTTCCCTGGAGTGGAAATCCCACACAAATCCCACTGACTTTGTTCCTTCCCAGTCTCAAAGATAAAAGCTCTTGGTTTGATTTGGGGCCACAACCACCGGCTGTGACAGGTTTGTGGTGCTAGGGACCAAACTTGGCTCAGCCGAGTGCCAAATACCTCACATATGTACTATGGCTGTGGCCCCCCAAGTTAAAGTTTTTTGCACCTCCTTTATTTGATGGTGGGTTCAAGAACCACCAGGTGGGAAAAATTAAACCTTAACCAAGCTCTCTCCCAGGCCTGATTTTTCCAAAATACCTCTCCCCTATCCCCTCTTTCCATGAGTTCTCCATCCCACCCCCCAAAGAAATCTAGATTCTTTCAGCCCTCTTTTATCAAGATGCCTTAAGTAGAAGCTTAGGGGCTGAGTTACAGAATTATTCATTGACCCTGTTGTCGAGGACTTGGTCGGAATTCATTTTCATTTCACACAGCAGTGCTCTGAGGCTATTCCTGGCTTTAGGAATTAGGGGCTGCCAGAGATCAAGCCTTGTGACCCTAGCTCTGTAGATGGGTCTTATCCACTATTGCTGCCAGTAAGACCAGTGAGAGGGTGCACCTTAGTGTGTGTGGGTTTTTTTTTTGTTTTGCTTTGGGGGGGTCACACCCGGTGGTGCATAGGGGTTACTCCTGGCTTTGCACTCAGAAGTCGCTCTTGGCAGGGTCGGGGTACCATATGGGATGCCGGGAATTGAATCAGGGTCCATCCTGTGTTGGCCATGTGCAAGGAAAACGCCTTACCGCTGTGCTATCGCTACGGTCCCAACACATTAGTGTTTTAAATGCACCTAAGAGGTAGAGAGGATGCGACCCAGGACTGGAGGGGTGACGGTGCCCCTGGCCCGCCTGCAATGTGCAGTGGCCTGGGTCCTCATGAGCTGGGCGGGATACCCCAGGGAGAAGGGTGGGGGGTGCGAGCCTGAGCAGGCGCCTTGGCCCGCAGGAGGTCTGCAGCGAGCTGTGGTGTCTGAGCAAGAGCAACCGCTGCATCACCAACAGCATCCCAGCTGCCGAAGGCACCATCTGCCAGACACGCACAATTGACAAGGGGGTGAGTTTAGTAGGCCGACGGGGCTCCGCCCACTGCTGAGACCACGCCCACATGGGGGCGTCTCCCAGACCACACCCCAACTTGTAACCACGCCCACATCAGCGCTGCACCAGCAGGCCCCTCCCAGACCTGGTCTTAGGCCAGGTCCCTGTCCTGGTCCTGAATCAGTTTCATTTCCGGCATCATTCTAAGGACCGCCCAGGGGGCGTGGTTATGCACAGGCCACGCCCCTGAACTGGTTCTGAACCTTCATTTGACAGTCTAAGGACCGCCCGTGGGTGTGGCTATATAAGCCACGCCCCTGAACTGGTCCTGAATCTCCATCGTTTTTGACATTCTTAGAATCGTCCAGGGGTGTGATTACACATAGGCCTCCCCTCCACACTGACTTCCCCTGTTACCTGTCCCCAGACTTTCCAGGGTGGGTGTCAAGTGCTGGTGATGAGGGGTGGGTAGGAATGGGGCACGCACATTCTAAAGGGCCAGCTTCATCCCCACCCCATCCACAGTGGTGCTACAAGAGGGTGTGTGTCCCCTTTGGGACCCGGCCAGAGGGTGTGGACGGAGCTTGGGGCCCGTGGTCTCCCTGGGGTGACTGTAGCCGGACCTGTGGTGGTGGAGTATCCTCATCTAGCCGGCACTGCGACAGCCCCAGGTGAGCTCAGGGGATTCCCTGTGAGGAGAGGATGAGAGCCCCAGCCTTCTGTGCCCCCCACTTCCCCCACCCCGATTTCTCAGCTCCCCCTCCACCTTTGCAGGCCAACCATTGGGGGAAGGTACTGTCTGGGGGAGAGGAGGCGGCACCGCTCCTGCAACACTGACGTGAGTGTTCCCCATCTCAGAGCGGGATCCCCTTGGGTCCCCCCACATATGTGGGGCAAGGTGATTGGGCTCTTTGGCAATTCCTCAGACGTCTAGCTTCTCCTAGTTTTTGTTGTTTTGGGGTTATTCCTAGTTCTGTGCTCAGAAATGGCCACTGGCAGGCTCACAGGACAATATGGAATTATGGGATGCCGGGATTCGAACCACTCTGTCCTGGATCAGCTGTGTGCAAGGCAAAAGCCCTACTGCTGTGCTATCTCTCCGGCCCCTCCTAGTTATTTTTTTTTTTTTATTTTGGGGGCCACAGCCGGCGGTGCTAGCAGTTACTTCTGGTTCTGCACACAGGGATCACTCCCAGTGATGCTCAGGTGCAGGGGATCGAACTCGGGTCAGTCACACATGAAAGACAAGCACCATCCCCACTATATTTCTCCAGCCCCAAACTGATTTGTTTTGTTTTGTTTTGTTTTGTTTGGAATTTACTGGGAAAAAAGTGGGGTGCTCAAAGTGAGAATATAGGGAGCCAAGAGTGGTTTGCTCAATCCTCATCCATGTGGGACCTTGATCCTCTTCCCCGATCCTTCAAAGCCATTGCCTCCAGCTCATTTCTGCTCTGGGCCCCCCATTTCCCTTACTGTGCCTCGTTGTCAATGGGCCTTCCCATTGTCTCCCACCCCAGGACTGTCCCCCAGGCTCCCAGGACTTTCGGGAAATGCAGTGCTCGGAGTTTGACAGCATCCCCTTCCGGGGCAAATTCTACACGTGGAAGACATATCGGGGAGGTGAATGGGGTGATGAGGGGTCTTCCGAAGTACCTCTCCATTTCCCTTTGAGTCTGGGAGTTAGGGCATCGGGCAGTCTGACAGCAGTGTTCCTTGCAGGAGGCGTGAAGGCGTGTTCGCTCACTTGTCTGGCCGAAGGCTTCAACTTCTACACGGAGCGGGCTGCCGCTGTGGTGGACGGGACCACCTGCCGCCCCGACACGGTGGACATTTGCGTCAGCGGCGAGTGCAAGGTGGAAGGGCTTCCTGGAAGAGGGAGCTGTGGTGGCGGAGGGCATGGGGCGCCTCCCTGATGCTGTCACTCCTCATAACCCCAGCACGTGGGCTGTGACCGAGTACTGGGCTCTGACTTGCGGGAGGACCGATGTCGGGTGTGTGGGGGAGATGGCAGCGCTTGTGAGACCATCGAGGGCGTCTTCCAGCCCTCCTCTCCGGGCACCGGTAAGTGGCGCCCGGCGCCCTGTGCCCCAATTTCCCTCTCACACTCCCTACAAGAGCCTGGGCAGTGCCCATCACAATGACCCCAAGTGATAGCAACCCTCAGGAAAGGGTGGCTCAGTGAACCCCTGAAAACTTACACAGATTCCCCAGATGAGGCTCAGGCACTGTTGGCAATACACGAGTGTAAGAAATGGGTGTCAAAATTTCCCATCTCCACAGCTTTGGGGGAACTCTGCCAAGAAAAGCTTATTGGGGGGACTAGAGAGATATGACAGCAGGGAGGGCATTTGACTTTCGCACAACCAACTGGGGTTCAAGCCAGCACCCCCTCGAGCCTGCCAGGAGTGATCCCTGAGTGCTGGGCCAGGACTCAGCCCTGAGCACTGCCGGGTGTGGCCCAGTAACAAAGAGAGAATTCATCTAGGACAGAAAGGGGGGGGGGGTCCCTATCCTGTCCCCTTTCCTCTGCCAGGGTACTACGAGGAAGTGGTCTGGATCCCCAAGGGCTCGGTGCATGTCTTCATCCAGGACCTGAATCTGTCCCTCAGCCATCTGGGTGAGGGGGGGGGGGGGGGGGGGGGGGGGGTGTGTGTGTGTGCAGGTCTGGTGAGGTGAGGGAGCAGCTCCATGTGCTGGCTTCCAAGCCCCTCAAACCAAACACCACATGCTCCCTCCAGCCCTGAAGGGAGACCAGGAATCCCTGCTGCTCGAGGGGCTACCGGGGACCCCCCAACCGCACCGCCTGCCCTTGGCTGGCACCACCTTTCAGCTGAGACAAGGGCCAGACCAGGCGCAGAACCTAGAAGCCCTGGGACCCCTTAACGCTTCTCTGATCGTCATGGTAAGATCGGGGTGGTCGCCAGCGTCCGGGGGTGGAGCCAGAGGCACCCCAATACACCCCCCAACACACACCCCCTTCCAGGTGCTGGCCCAGAGGGAGCTTCCTCCCCTGCGCTATCGTTTCAACGCCCCCATCTCCCGTGACTCGCTGCCGCCCTATGCCTGGCACTACGCGCCCTGGACCAAGTGCTCGGCCCAGTGTGCGGGCGGTGAGGCGAGGCTGCGGGGACCAGGCCCGGGGGTGGTGCTCGGCTAACTCGGGGGACTTTGGGGGGGGTTGAGGAGGAGAAGGGCAGCCCTGAGCCGGATCCCTCGCCCGCCCACAGGCAGCCAGGTGCAGGCGGTGGAGTGTCGCAATCAGCTGGACAGCTCGGCCGTGGCCCCCCACCACTGCAGCGGGCACAGCAAGTTGCCCAAGAGGCAGCGGGCCTGCAACACGGAACCCTGCCCGCCGGAGTGAGTGACAGATTTGACAGCAGAAGTGGGTGGGGAGAGCTCCGAGGGGCATGGTCAGTCTGGAGGGGCGGGGCGAGCTCTGGGCAGTGGAATGGGGTGAGGGGCGTGGCTAGCAAACCAGTAAATGCTGGGACTCCCAAAGAGGAACTTTTTTGGGGAGATGGGGGGGTTTTGGGTCCCACCCTATGGTACTCAGTTCTCTAAGCTCAGGAATCACTCCTGATGATGCTCAGGGAACCAAATGGGATGCTGGGTGCAAGGTATACACCCTACCTGGGCTATGGCTCAGGCTCAAAAGTGGGATTTTATTTTTATTTATTTATTTACTTATTTTGGTTTTGGAGTTACACCCAGTGGTGCTCAGGGGTTCCTCCAGGCTCTTCGCTCAGAAATCGCTCCTGCCAAGCTCGGGGGACCATATGGGATGTCGGGATTTGAACCACCATCTGTCCTAGGTCGCTTGCATGTAAGGCACATGCCCTACTTCTTTCTGTTCTATCTCTCCAGTTTCAGAAGTGGAATTTTTTTTAAAGGCTATTAAGTCCTGGGTCATGAAGTTTCAGTTTCGGGGCCAGGAAGTTCACTAAAGAGCATCTGACCTTGCAGGTGTAATGTCCTGCCTTAATTTGATTCCCAGCATCTTAAAGATAATAATAAGGGGGCCCGGAGAGATAGCACAGCGGCGTTTGCCTTGCAAGCAGCCGGCCCAGGACCTAAGGTGGTTGGTTCGAATCCCGGTGTCCCATATGGTCCCCGTGCCTGCCAGGAGCTATTTCTGAGCAGACAGCCAGGAGTAACCCCTGAGCACCGCCGGGTGTGACCCCCCCAAAAAAAAAGATAATAATAAGGATCGAAGAGATAGCATGGAGGTAAGTCGTTTGCCTCTCATGCAGAAGGTCAGTGGTTCGAATCCCGGATCCCATATGGTCCCCCGAGCCTGCCAGGAGCGATTTCTGAGCGTAGAGCCAGGAGGAACCCCTGAGCGCTGCCGGGTGTGACCCAAAAACAAAAACAACAACAACAAAAAGATAATAATAGCAATAACAACAATCATGGAGGGACAGTGATTGTACAGGGGACAAGGCAGTTGCCCTGCACGTGGCAAACTGGAGTTCAACCCCTCAAACTCTATATGGTCCTCCGAGCCTACAGAAATGTGATCCCTAATATTAGAGCTAGGAGTAAGTCTTGAGCACAGCCAGGTATGGCCCAAAACAAATAATAATAATAATAATAATAATAAATAAATAATAATAATCTTGAAATAATCAGCTAAGAGGTCAGAATGATAGTACAATGGGCAGGGTGTTTGCCTTGCTCATAGCCAGCCCGGGTTCGATCCCCAGCAGCCCATAGAGTCCTCTGAGCGCCAGGAGTAACCCCTGAACATGTCTGGGTGTAGCCCAAGCAAAACCAGAAAACAGAAATAAAAATGATGAATTGAAGAGGCCGGAGTAGAGCAGGGAGGGCGCTTGCCATGTACATGGCTGAACTGGGTTTGATCTCCGGTTCCCCAAACATTTGCCAGGAGTGACCCCTGGAGTAAGGGAATCAAATATGAGCCAAAGACCGCTACTTGGAGGACTGGCTTCCTTGTAGGGCTTACTGCTTACTGTACATCCTGAGATAGCAGTTGGGAAGGAGGAGGCTGGGGGCTCTGCAGACCCTCTCAGCCCCCCGACCCCGCTCTCCCTGCAGCTGGGTGGTGGGCAACTGGTCGCGCTGCAGCCGCAGCTGTGATGCAGGTGTGCGCAGCCGTTCAGTCCTGTGCCAGCGCCGCCTGTCCGCTTCGGAGGAGAAGACCCTGGACGACAGCGCGTGCCCACAGCCGCGCCCCCCGGTGCTGGAGGCCTGCCAGGGCCCCGTCTGCCCCCCGGAGTGGGCCGCCCTCGAGTGGTCAGAGGTCAGCCCCCTTCCACCCGCATTTCCCCTGCTGCATTGGTATATGCACCATTAATGCGCCGCTCTCCAAATGCAGTGCACCCCCAGCTGCGGGCCGGGCCTGCGTCACCGCGTGGTCCTGTGCAAGAGCGCCGATCACCGGGCCACCTTGCCCCCTGCGCACTGCCCACCCGCGGCCAAGCCCCCCACCACCCTGCGCTGCAACTTACGCCGCTGTCCCCCCGCGCGCTGGATGGCCAGCGAGTGGGGCGAGGTAAGGCAGGAGGTGCCACCCCCGGGGGAGAGCAGGGAGGTGCATGCAAGCGGGGAAAGAAGGTGCAGGAACTAACTCAGCTGGTGGCTCCTTCTGCAGTGCTCCGGGCCATGCGGCCTAGGGCAGCAGCAACGCACCGTGCGCTGCACCAGCCACACCGGCCAGCTCTCCACTGAGTGCACCGAGGCCCTGAGGCCGCCGGCCACGCAGCAGTGCGAGGCCAAGTGTGAGAGCAGCGCACCCCCAGGCGACGGCCCCGAAGGTAGGTAGGGCCAGAGAGATGCAGGTAAGAGAACCTAGTTTGAATCTCCTGAATCCCTAGTATGTTCCCCAGGGCTCTGCCAGAAATAATTCCTGATTGCAGAGCCTTGAGTGTCTCTGCAGTGTGGCCCCAAAACAAAAGATAAATAAGGAGCCGGAGAGATAGCACGGAAGTAGGGCGTTTGCCTTGCATGCAGAAGGACGGTGGTTCGAATCCCCGGCATCCCATATGGTCCCCCTCTGAGAGCCTGCCAGGAGCAATTTCTGAGCGTAGAGTCAGAAGGAACCCCTGAGCACTGCCCGTTGCAACCCAAAAACAAAACAAAGATAAATTAGGACGACAGTACAATGGGTAGGAGAATAGGGCATTTATTTGCCTTGCATGCAGGCAACTCGGGTTTGATTTCCCTGTTTCTCCATATTCTCCAGAGCCCTGCCAGGAATAAATAATACCTGAGTGCAGAGTTCTAAATGTCGCTGGATGCTGGATTTCATCCATGCAGATGACCTGGGTTCTATCCCTGGCATCCCACAGAATTCCCTGAACACCACCAGGAGTAATTCCTGAATGCAAAAAGCCAGAAATAACAGCATAGGGCGTTTGCCTTGCATGCAGCCGGCCTGGGTCCCATCCCAGGCATCCCATATGGTCCCCCTGTGCCTGCCAGGAGCAATATCTGAATGCAGAGCCAGGAGTAACCCCCTGAGCACCATTGGGTGTGGCCCAAAATCAAAATTTAAAAAAAAGAAAGAAAAAACCAAAAGTAACGGTGTGTCACCCAAAATTAAAACCCTCATAGCTGCAAGGTGTGTGCCCCCTTGAAGGGCGAGGGAAAAGGGACAGCACGGGAAGCTCAATATGGGGGACACAGCCCTTGCAGGGAGGTGCAGTACCTCACACCCCTTCTTTCTCTCCCACCCCATCCTGTCCCCTCTTGCAGAATGCAAGGACGTGAATAAGGTCGCCTACTGCCCCCTGGTGCTCAAGTTTCAGTTCTGCAGCCGAGCCTACTTCCGCCAGATGTGCTGTAAAACCTGCCAGGGCCGCTAAGGTGGAGCGGGGTCCCCCCCCCCCCAGGCCCCCCACTCCACTGTGGGCTGCAAGTGGATCTGGCTGAAGGAGCCGGGATTGAAGGGTGGGAGAGAACCGGAAGTTATTTATTGGGACCTTCCTGCAGACTCCTGGCTAGGGGATGGAGAGTGGCTCTGCCTGTTCTGAGCTCCTCCTGAACCCCCCAAAATCTTCTCCCAAAGTCATAGTGAAGCCCCTGCCAGGAGGGAATTGCCCAACCCCTATGATTGGAATATGTACTGTGAAGAGTGGGGTGTAGGGGTGTTTGTTCGCCATGGGGTAGTGGTTAGCGCCACCAACACCTTCCACCTGAGCTTTCCTGTCCCCCCACCCCAGCTGCAGGGGTTGAGCAGGGCTGGGAAAACCTTTCCCAAGCTTGGGTCCTGTCTGACACACACACACGCACCCCAGGATGGGGAGGACCCTAACATCCAGATGGCTTCATCATGGTGCTATATAGTCTACCCAGAGGTGCCCAGCCATGGCAGAGAATCTCTACATCAATAAAGTTCTGTCTTGTATCCATTTCTGTGTGTTGGGGAGCCTGTATCAGATGGACCGCAACAAGCCACCTGCAGACACAAGAGGGTCCCTGTCCTCCCCCTTTGACGTCAACGGGGCTTCTGTACAGACACACACACACACACACACACACACACACACACACTACAGTCCTGAGATTCAACAGGGCTTCTGTACAGACACACACTCACACACATACACACACACACACACACACACACACACACACACACACACACACTACAGTCCTGAGATTCTAGGATAGAAATATTGCAGCTGGGGCCAGAGCAATAGTATAGTGGGAGGGCGTTTGCCTTGTACGCAGCCAACCTGGGTTCAATCCCCAGCATCCCATTGGGTCCCCTGAGACCATCAGGAGTGATTCCTGTGTGCAGAGTCAGTAGTAACCCCTGAGTACTGCCAGCTGTGGCTCAAAAGCCTATATATATGTTGCAGCACAGGAGCAAAGAGTTAAGATAGCACAGCAGGGAGGGCATTTGCCTTGCACATGGATGACCCGGGGTTCAATCCCTAGGACCCCATAGGGTCCTCAGAGCTGTCCAGGAGTGAGCCCTGAGCACTGCAGGGTATGGTCTCCAAAAGGCAAACAAACCAACAAATTATATAAACCAACTTCTTGGAAGATTTTCAATCTCCCCAGAGACCCCAATTTTTTTTTGTTTTTGGCCACACCCAGCGGTGCTCAGGGGTTACTCCTGGCTGTCTGCTCAGAAATAGCTCCTGGCAGGCACGGGGGACCATATGGGACACCGGGATTTGAACCAACCACCTTTGGTCCTGGATCCGCTGCTTGCAAGGCAAACGCCGCTGGCTGTGCTATCTCTCCGGGCCGGAGACCCCAATCTTGAGGCTTATGTTAGCTCTGTTTCTTCAGCTAGACGACCCCTCCCCTTCCTCTTCACCCTTGTGACAAACATCACAGTTTGTCACCTTCTTGGAACTGCCCTCCCAGGGCTGTGGTGGTGGTGGGGGGGGGGAGCCTTGCAAGTTGAGAACATTTCAGCAAACTGCTCAAGGCCCCGAGAGGGATGTGGTCTGGCAGGTGATCGCCACCCTCAAGATCTGAACCTGCACCCACACTTCACCCCTCCTGTATGTGCCTGGTGCTGGGGACGGATATCCAGGAGTGAAAGTAGCCAAGTTGGAAGATGACCAACTCGGGACCTGGAACCTGTGGCAAGCCTGCCCTCTCCTGCAAGCCACA
Source organism: Suncus etruscus (assembly GCF_024139225.1). NCBI lineage: Eukaryota > Metazoa > Chordata > Mammalia > Eulipotyphla > Soricidae > Suncus > Suncus etruscus. The sequence continues at coordinate 86,781,043 of NC_064862.1, read as the reverse complement.
TGCATGCAGGCATGTGCACACAAAGCTACAAGCATATGCATAAGCGCATACCCGTCCTCCTACATGCACGCGCATAGCTGACTCCAAGGCGCTATTCTGAGAAACTGGCTCAGGTAGATGCAAATTTGCTCCGAGCTGGTCAGCGCCTTTAGTGGAGACCTCAGCAACCCCAATGCTTCCCAAGGTCACCCCCCAAAAATTCCTGCAGTCCCCCCACCAATGCCTGCAATACCTACCATGCTGTGGCTTGCATGCTACCCGCTGCCCCTTCCCCAAGCTTTGGAGAATGGGGGTGACAGGGTAGTGGCTGTGCTGGTCACCAGGAATCCTGGAGCTGCCCCTCTGTCACCGTCAGCCTCCGAGGAGGCAGCGGGTCCACCGCAGACACTGCTCTTGGGGTTCTCTCCCCGCCCACCCCCGGGGGCCCACGCTTCCCTCCCCTGCAGCCGTGGCCCCTCCCGACAGAGGAAGTGCAAGGGGCCAGTTTTAAGAGGAACTAGGGCCAGGAGTCCTGGTGAAAGGAAAGGAGCAGGGCCATGCCCCAGCCGCCCCCCAGGAACCCCTGAGTCTGCTGCACCCTCGCAGAGACCCCTTCAGACACGTCACCCAGACTCCGCCTCCAGGCAGGCCACCATGGTAAGTCCTTGAACCAGAGTGTTCTGCAGGGTGGAGGGCACCGAGCAAGTGGAGGGAAAGATACAGAGACACACACACACACACACACACACACACACACACACAGGGTCAGTCTCTGAAAGGGGGTGTCAGTGAGGGCACTGAAAAGCTAGAGGCGGTTCTCTCTGTAGCAGGTTACTACCACTGAGGTACTACTTCAGTGAACTACCTACTATTGAATACCACTGGGGTCCCCTTGAGGTCCCATCTGCTGATGGGCTGGAGAGAGGAGGGTGATGAGGATGGAGGTGGGAATAAAAGAAGAGCTCAGGGGGTTGTGGGGAACCTGGGAATCCCCCCCCCCTGAGGTCTCTGGAAACTCAGGCTCCCACCCAGACGAACGGCCCCTCACCCCACGTAGCTTGAGAAAGTTACTTCCCCTCTCTCGGGCCTTCTGTTCCCATATCTGTCACCGCTGCAAGTGTCCCCTGGGGGACCTCTGAGTGGGAAGCCAAAGAGGGGTTGTGCACTTGGGGGCCACACACTGGTAAGGGTGTCAGTGCCTGTCACTAACACCCTGTCCTGGGCAATGAGGTGCAAAGAGCCGGTGACAACCACAGAGGCCGTTCCTCATGGGGCATCGCCCCTGCACCCTGAGACTAGGATGTCCGGACTGTGCACCCTACTCCTGCAGAGCGTGGGAGGGCTGAGGACCACGCCACAGTGAGCCAGACTTGGTGGCATCACAAGACAGCGAATGAAAAGGGAGCCAGGAGTCTGGCGCGTCAAGCGCCTTCCACTTCGTCTTTCGGGTTTGGTCATCGTGTCCAAGCTGGGCAGGGTGCCTGGGGCAGCCCCAGCCCCCTAACCCCATGTCCAGGGGCCTTCGAGGTAATATGGGAGACAAGGAGAGAAAAGGCCTCTGGGAAAGAAAGCATCATGGAGGAAGTTTGTACACAGAATGAAGGCTTGCCTTGCACTTAGCAAGTCCTGATTTGATCCCAGGCATTGCATAGGGTTCCTTGAACCCCAAGAGGAGTGAGCCCTGAGCGCAACAGGGTGGGTCTCTCCCCAAACACACACACACACACACACACACACACACACACACAAATATTGGGGCCAGAGCAATAGTACAGCAAGCCCACCTGGGTTCAATCTCCAGCATCCCATATGGTTTGTCCTGTTCCCACCCAAGCACTGCCGGGAATGATCCCTGAACACAGAGCCAGGAGTAACCCTTGAGCACAATTAGGTATGACCCAAAGAAATAAGGAGAGGGGTCGGAGTGACAGCACAGCGGGTAGGACATTTGTCTTGCATTCGGTCGACTGAATTTGATCCCTGGCATCCCATATAGTTGCCCTGTGCATTGCAAGAAATGACTCCTAAACACAGAGCCAGGAATGAAGCATGAGCACTGCTGGGTGTGGCTCAAAAATAATTTTTGTTTGGTTTGGTTTTTGGGCCACACCCGGCGTTGCTCAGGGGTTACTCCTGGCTGTCTGCTCAGAAATAGCTCCTGGCAGGCACCGGGGACCATATGGGACACTGGGATTCGAACCAATCATCTTAGGTCCTGGATCGGCTGCTTGCAAGGCAAACACCGCTGTGCTATCTCTCCGGGCCCTCAAAAATAATTTTTAAACTTAAAAAAGTAGGGGGAGAAAAAGGAAAGAAGGGCCAGAGCGAAAGTACAACGGGGAGGGCGCTTGCCTTGTATGTAAGTTGACCTGAGTTTGATCCCCGGCAAACCCCACCAGGGATGATCTCTGAGCACAGACCCAGGAGTCATACCTGAGTACCGCTGGGGGTGAGGCCCCCTCCAAGGGGGAAAAAAAAAAAAGCCTTGGAGCCACAGGGATGAATAACTGGGCTGAGCACCGGCTTTGCAGTGGAAGATGCAGGTTCAATCTTGGCACTGCTAAGAGCAGTCCCTGGGGTCCCACAGACAGGGGCGCTCCTGAGCACCCCCAAACAGGATAGGAAGAAACCCCGAAACCAGCCACAGCCCAGGGACTGACCGTTGGCAGCCCTGCCAAGGAGCGGGGCTGGGCTCTAAGCAGAACAGAAAATCACACCGGAAATGATTTGCTACCTGGGAAACCGCACCCAGAAGCCAACACAGGAAACGCTGAGTCAGGGTTCGGGCTTGGGCGCTGGCTAGGTCGGGGGTCCAGGCAGGGGGAAACTGCCCCCGAGCCCAAGGGTGCTGGAGGAAGAGAGGGGCCCACTCCCCAGCTTTCCCCGGGGTGGCTGATATTGGGGTACCCGGTAGAGCACCTGGGTGTGAGCTCATGGCGGGGAGCAATGCTGGGGACCATCTGGGACCATTCCGGGGTGCAGGCATGGGGGATTGTGGCCAAACTTGTTGAAAAGTGAAGTTCATGATTATCCCTCTCAAACAGTGGCAGATAAGGATAGCAGAGGCCTTGGGTATACTTGTGGCCATTGGTGGGGTTCAGTGGTCATTAGAAAGTTCAAACATTGTTGGGGTTCATGGCTGGTCATGCTAAGGGCTGACTCCTGGCTTTGCACTCAGGAATCACTCCTGGCAGTTTTCAGGGACCCCTGGCAGGGGATTGAACCTGGGTCAGCTCTGTGCAAGGTAAACACTTTCTCTCCCCACTGCACTCTGGCTCCTAAGTTGGGGCCTTATTGTTTCTGGGGTTTTTGTGTTTGGTTGGTTGGTTGGTTGGTTTTGGGGCCATATTTGGCAGCACTCAGGATTTACACTGGCTCTGCACTCAGTAATCACTCCTGGAAGGCTTGGAGGGCCCTATGGGATACCGGGGATCAAACTTGGCTCGGTTGCATGCAAAATAAACGTCCTCCCTGCTGTGTCAAGACTCAGACCCCAAATTGGGGCCTTTATAAAAAATTGGTTTAAGAGCCCAGAATGATAGTACAGTGGGAAAGGCATTTGCCTTGTACACGACTGACCTGGGTTCAATCCCCAGAATCTCATAAGGTCCCCTGAGCCCCACCAAGCATGGCCCCAAAACCAATTTTTGAAATAATCCTGAGAGGTACTCAGAGGAACCTCTGCAGGACTGGGGATCAAACCAGGGCCAGCTGCATGCAGAGCAAGTGCCTTCCTTCCCCGCTGTGCTAGCTCTCTGGACCCTATTAAATGGTTGTAGTTGAGGGGTGTTTCCAAGTGGTGCTCAGGGATCACTCCTGGTGGGGTTCAAGGGACCCTTGGAGGTGCTGAGGGTTGAATTTGGGGACCCCTCTGTGATTTTTCTGTCAAGCCAGCAGTTCCATGAGATGTAGCAACAAGGGTGCTAGGGACACCCTCATGGGGAATGTGGGGTGACCCAGACCCTGCGGTGCTGGGGAGATCAAATCCAGGCCATCATCAAGCAAAGCCTGTGCCTTAATTTACCTGGTACCCTCCCCGCAACAAAGCATAGCTCACTTTGCTTTATTTTATTTGAATTTTTGAATCATCTTTGGTTGCTCAGGGGTCACTCCTTGTGGGACTTGAGGGACCCTGTGGGGTTCTGGGGGTCAAACCTGGGGCAACCATATATATGCAAGGCATTGATTGCCGTCCCTACTGTCCCATGGTTCTAACATTATGTGGGCCGCTTTGAAAGGGGGTGTACCAGGTCTGGCTCTGTGTGGACTATAATGGCTGGGCTAGGGGTGCCAAGGCCCTGCTGAGATGCTGGTGATGGAGGCCACCCAATGGGTAGAGAAATTGTGGTGAGAAGCACTCATTTTAGTTTTGAGTTGTCTGCTTGGTTAGGGTACCACACCCGATGATGCTCAGGGCTGACTCCTGGTTCTGAGGTAAGGGATGACTTTTGGCAGTGCTCAGGGACCCTACGAGGTGCTGAGGATCAAATCCAAGTGGGCCTCATGCCAGCAGGCACCATCCTGTCTGTATATTGCTCTGGCCCCATTGGTCACACTATTTTGGGGTTGGATGGTGACTCTTAGCCAATCAGAACCACAGTTCAAAATGAGGGCTTGAGGATGTGGGCCATGTGGGATCTCATTTTGTGTTGGGGATCCCCCAGGCCACTCCAGGGGTATTGTAGGCCCCCACGGCTGCACTTTTTGGGGATCCATATGGTGCCTGTAATGAACCTTAGTACACACACCCCAATATACACACTGGCTCCACAACTAGACTGGAAATTGATGTGGCAAGCCTGCCTCCTCCAGGAAGCTCTCCCTGACCACCCCTAGACATCTTCCAGTATGGACCTACAGTTCCTTGTGCGGTGCACAGTTCCCCCATAATAGATGAGGGGCTCAGGAAGTTACATTACCTCTAGAGTTCTAACCCTCCTTCCTTTGGTAGCAAGGAACCCCACTCTCCCTGGACCCCTTGCCTGTAGGGAGTGGGGAGTCTGTAGGGATGAGGTTCGATGCCCCATCTGCTTCCCCACTCTGAGCCCTGACTGCTTTTCACAAGAGCTGGGGAGGTTGAGTCATCCTTGCCTTGTGGTCAGCAGTGACCACGGTCTCTTTGTTGTGCCCCCAAAACGGAAGGGACTGAGGGACAAACAATTTCAGCTTGATCCAGGGGGATGGGCACCCTAAGAAAGGGACAGCCGTGACCAGGAAAGGGGGTACTTCCACTCTTCCTTCACTCAAGAACTTTGACCAGTCCCTTCACATTCTTGGGGTTCACCCCCCTGCAATTTCCTGATATCCTCCAATACTTCCCCCCATCTCTATATTTTTTCATCCACTGCCTGCCCCCTTGCCAAAAAATATCCATGTAGGAGAGGCATTCTTTTGGGAGGAGGTTACACCCAGCAATGTTCAGGGATTATTCCTATGGGATGCTGGAGACTGAACCTGGGTCAGCTGCAATGCAAGACAAGTGCCTTTCTCACTGGAAAGACTCTGGTCCCCTCCCAACAGGAGATAGATTTGAAAATCTGTCTTAGGGCTGGAGGTGTGGCAGGCTTTCCCTGTGGGTCCCCTGAGCTAAGAGATACTCTGAGCCACACTAGATGGATACGGCTCAAAATATAAAACAAAGAAGGTTTTTACAATGTAAAATGTAGAGGGCAGGAGGGATAGTACATGTGGAAGTCATTTGCCTTGCATTCAACTGACCCAGGTTCGGTCCTTGGCATCCCATAGAGTCCCCCAAGCACCCCCAGGATTGATCCCTGAGCTCAGAGTCAGGAGTCAGCCCTGAGCACCACTGGTTGCAAATGGAAATGAAAATGAATGAAATCCACATATAAAGCAAACTGATGGAGATGTGCTCTCCGGGCCCCTGCCCAGTTGGACATCCAGACCTGAAATCACAATTGATATCGCACCAGGTTCCCCGTAGAGCAGGGGTGAGCTGTCAGAAGGACCCAGAAATCATGAGGTGTGGCCTTAGCACATGGCAGGATGGGAAACCATGGGGTCTGGTCCCAGTGCATGATGGGAAGCCATGGAGGTCTGGTCCCAGTGCATGATGGGAAACCATGGGGGAGTTGGTCTCAAGGCAAGATCTGAAATCATGGCAGTCTCCACTGTGTAATAGGAAGTCATGGAGTCTGGTCCCAGTGCATGATGAGAAATCATGGGATCTGGCCCTGGTGCAGGCCAGACTGGTCCAGATGCTTCCAGCAGCAACCCAGCCCCGCCTGTGGTCTTCTGACTATGGCAGTGATGTTATAAATATCCACATGGGACTCAGCAAAAAAATTCCCATACACATACTAGAGTGAAGTCACTTGGTCCTACGCCAGCACCCCACAGCTCTGTGATCTCGAGGCTGGGAGTGATTTAGGAGCCTCCCCCCGGATTCCTGGGGCCCTGGGGGTGGGGCCCAGAAGGAACAGAAATGCCGGGTGGTCAATGAGGAGGGGAAGCGGAGGAGAAGCAGAAAGAGGAACTGAGTCTGGGGCTCTTTGGGGATAAGGGTGCCCCAAGCCACTGCCTTGAGAACAGCTCAGTCCTAGAGGCCTAGAAAAGCTGGGGTGGGAGGTAGGCACCTGGGTTTATCTCTAAGGAGAAACCTTGGACAGGATCTACCTGTCTTCTACCTCCCTACTATCCCCCCAAGGCTCCATGTGACCCAGACTGAGCTGAGGACCCTGCAGCTCCCATAAGGAGTGCTTCCGAGTGCTCCCTTCCTGCTGTATGGTGGAAGAGAAAATATATAACCACTCTATGCTGGCCTAGTTCTCTCTTCTGCGAAAGGAACCGGATCCTAGCACTGACCTTGGCCCACAAAGGCATCCGGGGAAATGAGGCCAAATACAGGAACAGCTACCGTATTTCACAGCCTTGTTAACACAGACTTGGTGCCAACTATTTCTCATTGGCAAGACAGGTGGAGTGCAATTACAATATGAAGCCTCTTATTAAAAAATAAAAGAGTATGTTGACATTACTAAGGAAAGATTAATGAGAGTGGTAGGGAAGATGAATAGGTGGGTGCAGAGATAGTACAAGATAGGGCACTTGGGGCCGGAGAGATAGCATGGAGGTAAGGCGTTCGCCTCATATGCAGAAGGTCGGTGGTTCGAATCCTGGCATCCCATATAGTCCCCTGAGCCTGCCAGGAGAGATTTCTGAGTGTAGAGCCAAGAGGAACCCCTGAGCACTGCTGGGTATGACCCAAAAACAAAACAAAACAACCAACCAAACAAACAAACAAACAAAAAAAACCAGATAGGGCACTTGCCTTGAACATGGCCACACCATGCTAGACATACCCCTGGCCCTAGAGTCCCCAAGCACTGCCATGAGTGACATCTGAAGGCAGAAACAGTAATCAGTCCTGAGCACCTCTGGGTGTGGCCCCTAAACAAAACCAAAATGATTTTGAAAGGTAACATGGTAAGACCAGGAGAGCAGGTCTCTCAGCTCAAAGGGATGGAGCAGTGCCTACATGTGTGGAGCGATGCTGGGGGTGTTCTAGGACACACATACCCCACATCCCCACAGCTGAGTTACTGCTCAGTGTAGGAACTTGGGAGGTCACTATGAGATGGATTGGTGGGTGGAAGAACATATGGATGGATGGATGGATGGATGGATGGATGGATGGATGGATGGATGGATAGATGGATAATTGGGTAGATGTGTGGATAGATGGATGATGAGTGGGTGGAATGGTGGCTGGACAGAGGGACAGATGGATAACTGGACTGATAAATAAGCAGATGGACAGAAAGATGAAAGTATGGGTAGGTGGGATGGATGGACGAATGAATGGATGAGGTGATGAGTAAATGGATAGAATGATGGACAGTTGGGTAGGTGGGTGGGTGAATGGATGGATGAATGTATGGATGGACAGATGGACAAATGGAGATAATGGGTGGATGGTGGGTGGGTAGATGGATGGATGCATGGATGGATGGATAAATGGATGATGAGTGGGTGGAAGGATGATGGACAGACAGGGACAGATGAATGGATGGACAGATAATTAAGCTGATGAACAGAGATCAAAGAATGAATAGGTGGTTTGTGGGAAGGATGATGGCTGGATGGGTTAAGTGGGTGTGCTGATGGATGGATAGATGGATGGATGAATCAGTAGGTGGATAAATTAATGGGACAGTTGGATAGTCGGTGGGTGGAAGGATGGATGGGTAGGTGGATTGATGGATGGACGAATGATGGGTGAACAGCTGATGGAAAAGTAGATGGTTGGATGGGTAGATAGACACACAGACCGACGAACATATGAACACAGAGGGTGGAAAGATGGCTGATGAATGGATGAATGGATGGTTGGTTGGTTGGTTGGTGATGTTCATTTTTTGGACAGCACAGGAGTTGCCTAGGTCTTGCTCCTGGCTCCAAGCTTAGAAACACCCCCTGGTGGTGGGTTGGCTGCATGCCAGGCGTCTTAACTGCACCATCCCTGGGGCCTCTAATTGGGGTTTGCTCTCCCTTGACCATGGTCACTCCAGGTCCTCTTCTTGCAGCTGACAATCAGCACCAATTCTCATGTCCCAGGTCTGGGTGTGTGTCAGAGGCTTCCTGGAACAGAACCTCCTCTGGGTGGGAGTTCCTCAGATGCAGGGTCCTCACACCTACTCCCCTTCACTCCCCTGATCCCAATCCCTGCCATGTAGGCAAAGCAACCCAGAGAGAACTGGTGTGTGAAAGATTAATGCCCTGGCTGGGTTCAGTCTGGCTAAGAAAGGAGAAATCCAGGAAGGTTTCCTGGAGGATAAATCTCATAGATCCCATCAGTGACAGTAGATAGAAGAAAGGAAAGCTGGCTGGGGTGGGGAGGCTCTCTGTGGGTTCATGGGGTGTCGCCACCCTCACCATCACCTGTGTCCACTCCCAGGGCAGCAAGGAGCGATTCCACTGGCAGAGCCACAACGTGAAGCAGAGCGGAGTGGACGACATGGTGTTGCTACCGCAGATCTCGGAGGATGCCATTGTGGGGAACCTACGCAAACGCTTCATGGACGACTACATCTTTGTACCCTGCGCTGGGGAGTGTGGGGGAGACTGATCCCCTAGCTGCCTCTCTGGGAGGCAGGTTCCCCGTCCCAGAGGGATTGGTCCATTTCTGCCTATCCCAGACTGAGCCCCAGTTTGTTCGATTGGTTTGGCTTTGGGGGTCACACCTGGAGATGCTCAGGGCTGACTCCTGGCTCTGTGCTCAGGAATCATTCCTGGTGGGGGTCATTTCTATGGGATGCTGGGGATCTAATCCAGGTCTGCCGTGTGCAAGGCAAGCATCTTCTCCCCTCTCCTATTTTTCTAATCCCAAGTTTTTGTTTTAGGGTTGGGGGGGTAGGGGGCTCCTTAGCAGTGCTCAGTCTTGCAGAGTCTGAGCCAAGAGGCTGGTGGCTCAATGCCAGAGCCTGATGGTGCAGTGATGCTCAGATTCCGCATCACCCCAGAATCCACCTTGTGATGTTCCAGGGTCACACTTGGTGATGCTTGGGGACTGTAGAGTGGCAGGGATCAAAGCAGACTCAGCCTCGGGCAAGGCAAGTGCCTTCTCCCCAGTGCTTTCTCTAAGGCCCCTCAGTCCCTTTTTCCACCTATCCATGTCTCTATGTTGGGCCAGGCAGACAGTCTCAAGGGGTTGGAGCACTTTCCAGAAAAGCACAGGGCATAAGGGTCAATACCTGCTACCAAAGGACTCTTGAACTCTAGCGTCCCCTAGTACCCAAGATAAGAATTAAAAAAAACAAAAAAAAAAACTCGGGGCCGGCGAGTTGGCGCTAGAGGTAAGGTGTCTGCCTTGCAAGCGCTAGCCAAGGAAAGGACCACGGTTCGATCCCCCGGTGTCCCATATGGTCCCCCCAAGCCAGGGGCAACTTCTGAGCGCGTAGCCAGGAGTAACCCCTGAGCATCTAACGGGTGTGGCCCGAAAAAAAAAAAAAAACTCACCAATCCATCATCACAATTATGAGGCTTGGAATGGCTTCATGGAACAAGATAAGTGGGCAGACCTGTGCAATAGGGCAGTGCATGGGCAGCTGCCTTGCACGCAAGCTCATACCTCAATACCCCATATGATCCCCCAACCTAGCCAGGAGGGATCCTTGAGCACAGAGTAAACCCTAAGCCTTGATGGGTATAGTTCCTCCCCAAAAAAGAGGGGCCAGGCATCGGTGAAGGGCAAAGCCAGCCAAGATCCTGCATGGTCCTTAACCACCTCATCACCCAGACCTACATTGGCTCCGTGCTCATCTCCGTGAACCCCTTCAAGCAAATGCCCTACTTCACCGATCGTGAGATTGACCTCTACCAGGGCGCGGTGAGACTGGGTCCTCCCAGGTTGGGCAGAGTCATTACCCCCAGGATACCCGAGCCAAGGAATGAGAACTGCTGTCCTCTTTACCTCAGGCCCAGTATGAAAATCCCCCCCACATCTATGCCCTCACCGACAACATGTACCGCAACATGCTTATTGACTGTGAAAACCAGTGCGTCATCATCAGGTAAGAGATGGGGCCAGCCAGACAACCCTCCAAATCCTAACCTCATCCCCCAAGCCCAGATAGATGTCTCTAGAGATGTCTGTTTTGTTGGGGAGTCACATCCCACATCTGCAGTGTTTGGAAGACACTGCTGGCAGTGCTAGGGAGTATCAAACTCGGGTATCAGGGGCTGGGATGATAGTACATTGGGAGGAGGTGGCTACGCACATGCCTGACACGGGTTTGATTAGGACACTCCAAAGGGTTCTGTGTGCACCGTTCAGGAGTGATCCCTGAACAAAGAAACAGAAGTAAGTCCTGAGCATCGACAGGTGTGGTCCCAAAACAAATAAACAACCAGCTAACTTCTGGGGGATCTGCTCACAAAGCCTGCTCTTGAACCATCTCTCTGGCTCTTGCCTAAAATTCGATGCAAACACAGCCTGGCCACCCCTTCGGGCCCCAGTTCAATGTTTCTTTCCTTGTTACCCTGTCTGAGCCATTTTCTTTTTTTTTGGGGGGGGGGGGGGAGTGAGTACACCTGGAAGTTCTATGGGCTTATTCCTGTCTCTGTGCTCATGGAATAATTCCTGGCAGGGCTCAGGGGGCCCTGGGATGCGAGGATTGAATCCGGGGCAGTCATGTGCAAGGCAAGAGCCCGTCCCGCAATACTCTCATTGGCCCTCTATGGTATTTGTTTCAGTCTTCATCCACCCTCTGAATATCAAGGTCGGAAATTAGAGATTGTCTTTATTGCCTCATTCTCTCTGAATTCCCAGTACCTCCAAGAGTGTCTGGTACATAGGAGGTACTGAAAGAGCAAATGACTGAATGGATGAATGAATGAATGAATATGAATGAATGCAATGATCAGGGCCTAGAAAGAGCATTTCCCTCTACCTCTCCACCCCTGGCTGTTCACCCAACCATCCCCTCGTGCCCACCCCCCACAGTGGAGAGAGTGGAGCTGGCAAGACGGTGGCTGCCAAGTACATTATGGGCTACATTTCCAAGGTGTCTGGCGGAGGTGAGAAGGTCCAGGTGAGACGAGAACGGGCCGGGCTGGGTCTTCCCCCAGGTGATGCCCGGAAGTTCATCACCACCCCTGAATTCTTCCTATCCCCACCTGCGCTGCCCCCAGAATGTGAAAGATGTCATCTTGCAATCCAACCCTCTGCTCGAGGCCTTCGGCAACGCCAAGACTGTGCGCAACAACAATTCTAGCCGATTTGTGAGTCTGTCTCTCTCTCACTCATACACACACACACACACACACACACACACACACACACACACACAAAACTGTAGTCCAACTACACATAAAAAAGGTTGGGAGACTCACTTCCTGTTTCTGATCTGCAAGCAAAAGAGTCCTGTTCTCCCCAAGAGCAACATGTCTTGCATGTTTGTGCGACATTTTAAAGGAAACCCCCCCACCCCAGGTAGCAAACAGGCAACATACTTTCCTACTCACATTCCAGTTCCCAGTTTTTCTTCTGGCTTCCTTCCTTCCTCCAGGGAATAGTTCTCAAGCCGCCTCTTGGTGTCACTTAAGGTGCTGGCGTCGATTGAAAAGAGAATCATTTAAAAGATTTGTGTCTTTTAAGAGTTTGTTCCTGGAGGCTAGAGAGATAGAATGGCAGGGAGGGCACTTGCCTCTCAGGTTCAGTCTCCAGCATCCCATAGTGTCCCTTGAGCATGGCAGAGGATATGGCCAAAAAAAATCCCAAAAACAAATAAACAAAATTTGGGGCGGTCTATTTTATTTTATTTTTAAAAATATCTCCATCTGGGGCCAGAGAGATAGCACAGTGGCTTTTGCCTTGCAAGCAGCCTACCAGAACCTAAGGTGGTTGGTTCGAATCCCGGCATCCCATATGGTCCCCCGAGCCTACCAGGAGCTATTTCTGAGCAGATAGCCAGGAGTAACCCCTGAGCACCGCCGGGTGTAGCCCAAAAAAACCAAAAAGAAAATAAAAAGAAAAAGAAAGAAGAAAGAAAAGAAAAGAGAGAGAAAGGAAGGAAGAAGAAAGAAAGAAAGAAAGAAAGAAAGAGAAAGAAAAGAAAGAAAGAAAGAAAGAAAAGAAAGAAAGAAGTAGAAAGAAAGAAAGAAAGAAAAGAGAAGAAAGAAAGATAAGAAAGAAGAAAGATAAGAAAGAAAGAAAGATGGGGCTGGCGAGGTGGCGCTAGAGGTAAGGTGTCTGCCTTGTAAGTGCTAGCCAAGGAAAGATCGCGACCGCGGTTCGATCCCCTGGCGTCCCATATGGTCCCCCCAAGCCAGGGGCAATTTGTGAGAGCTTAGCCAGGAGTAACCCCTGAGTGTCAAAATGGGTGTGACCTGAAAAACCAAAAAAAAAAGAGGAAGGAAGGAAGGAGGAAGGAAGGAAGGAAGGAAGGAAGGAAGGAAGGAAAGAATGAAAGAAAGAAAGAAGAAGAAGAAAGAAAGAAGAAGAAAGAGAAAGAAAGAAAGAAAGATAAAAGAAAGAAAGAAAGAAAAAGAAAGAAAGAAAAGAAAGAAAGAGAAAGAAAGAAAGAAAGAAAGAAAGAAAGAAAGAAAGAAAGAAAGAAAGATGGGGCCGGCGAGGTGGCGCTAGAGGTAAGGTGTCTGCCTTGTAAGCGCTAGCCAAGGAAAGATCGCGACCGCGGTTCGATCCCCTGGCGTCCCATATGGTCCCCCCAAGTCAGGGGCAATTTCTGAGAGCTTAGCCAGGAGTAACCCCTGAGTGTCAAAATGGGTGTGACCTGAAAAACCAAAAAAAAAAAAAGAAGGAAGGAAGGAAGGAAGGAAGGAAGGAAGGAAGGAAGGAAGGAAGGAAGGAAGGAAGGAAGGAAGGAAGGAAGGAAGAAAGGAAGGAAGAAAGAAAGAAAGAAAGAAAAGAAAGAAAGAAAGAAAGAAAGAAAAGAAAGAAAGAAGAAGAAAAGAAGAAGAAAGAAAGAAAGAAAGAAAGAAAGAAAGAAAGAAAGAAAGAAAGAAAGAAAGAAAGAAAGAAAGAAAGAGAAAGACGGGACCAGAGAGGTGGTGCTAGAGGTAAGGTGTCTGCCTTGCAAGCGCTAACGTAGGACGGACCACGGTTGGATCCCTCGGTGTCCCATATGGTCCCCCCCAAGCCAGGAGCGATTTCTGAGCACATAGCCAAGGAGTAATCCCTGAGCATCAAATGGGTGTTGGCCCAAAAACCAAAAAAAGAAAGAAGGAAGGACGGAAGGAAGGAAGGAAGGAAGGAAAGGAATGGAAAGGAAGGAAGGAAGGAAGGAAGGAAGGAAGGAAGGAAGGGATGAATGAATAGATGAACAAATGGATCTAGCTTGAAAGACTACTCTGAAGAAGGTAATTATCTCAAATGTATCCTAGACAGGCTTAAATCCCTTGCACCTCATTAGGTTTCCTGAGCAACCAGGAGTGATCCCTGAGGCACTGCCGGATAGGTGTGGAGCCCAAAAGATAAAACAAGAGGGCCGGAGCCATAGCACAGCGGTAGGGCATTTGCCTTGCATGCTGCATACCCCAGTTTCAACCCCTTGCATGCAGCCTACCCAGTTTCATCCCCGGCATCTCCATATGGTCCCCTGAGCCTGCCAGGAGTAACCCCCTGAGCACTGCCGGGTGTGGCCCCAAAACAAAACAAAAATAAAACCTCTGGGGGCCAGCAGGGGCCAGTGTCGGGGGCTGATCTGTGCTCTGGGGTTTAGGGCAAATACTTTGAGATCCAGGTTCAGCCCGTGGCGGGGAGCCGGTGATGGCGGAAGATCGTCCAACTTCTTGCTGGAGAAAATCCCGTGTGGTCATGCAGAACGAGAACGAGAGGAACTTCCACATCTATTACCAGGTGCCAGCACAGGGCCCGGTGGGGCTGGGGGGACCCTGGAACCCTCAAGGGGCTGGGGTTCCCCAGTGCTGGGGGGCAAACATAAGCAAGGTGCCACATATCCCACAGCTGCTGGATGGCGCGACCCCGGAGCAGCGCCAGAACCTGGGACCTCATGACCCTGACTACTATTACTACCTCAACCAATCGGACACGTACAAGGTTGGATGGCACGGATGACAAAAGCGACCTTCCAGGAGACAATGGTGAGCACCAAGCTACCAGCTGGGACCCCTCTGCTACGAGCCCCAACCCTCTCCAGCTGCAAAGCAGGGAAACTGAGGTTCTGGGGTTCCAAAAGAGAGTTCAGGGGCCTGGAGAGATAGCACAGCGGCGTTTGCCTTGCAAGCAGCCAATCCAGGACCAAGGTGGTTTGGTTCGAATCCTGGTTTCCCTTATGGTCCCCCCGTATATAGCCTGACAGGAGCTATTTCTGAGCAGACAGCCAGGAAGTAACCCCTGAGCACCGCTGGGATGTGGCTCAAAAACAAAAACAAAACAAAAAGAGATGAGTTCAGCAGGGAGAGAGCTTGGCTTGTATGCAACCGGCCCAAGTTCAATCCCAGACACCCCCTACGATTCTGAGCCCAGCCAGAAAGAGGTCCTGAGTGCAGAGCCAGGAGCATCGCCAGGCGTACCCCTCCCCCCCAAAAAAAAAAAGGAAAACTGAGGCTCAGAGAGGTGCAGGGACTTGCCCCTCTGTCTCCCAGAACAAGCAGGTGTAAAGAAGAGGCGAGGATCAGGCGCTAGCTCGAAGGGCTGGAGCAAAGAGCTTTGAATTTGGGTGCCTAAGATTCAAGCCTCATCACTGTGGGTCCCACCCAAGGTGGGCCCCTCTCCAAAAAAGGAGGGCAGTAGGCCAGATCCCCTGGCCTCTGTGCCCTAAGGGGTGAGGTGGCCAGGAGACTGTCCAGCTGTGGGTGTGAGGTTCAGCATCTGCCCCTGTCCGTCATCCTTCCCCCCCCAGAACGCCATGCAGATCATCGGGATTCCACCCAATGTGCAGCAACTGGTGCTCGCATCTCGTGGCGGGGATTCTGCACCTGGATAACATTCAGCTTCCGCGAGGACGGGAAACTATGCCCGGGGTGGAAGAAGTACGGGACCGTGAGTGTGGGGTTGCAGAAGGGGGTCCAGAATCCCCAGGAGGGCATATAGGCTTGCTTGGGAGAACCTTGTGCGTGCACGACCAAATCTTCTTGCCGTGGGTCCAAGTCCACGAGCGTTCCCCCATGTGCCTTGCAACTGTGTGCGCTCGCGATCCGAACTTTCATGCGTTGTGATCTTGCATGCAGAGCCCTGATCTACTTCTTCCCAGTCTGGCCCTTGCATATGAGACTCCCCACCCAGGCATAGCATGTCCCAAGGCCAAGTGGGGGGACAGTCAATTGTAGCCTGAGCCCCAGGTGCCCAATATGCTGCTCCCTTTTCCACCCTGTGCCCCACCCCCCAGTCCCTGGGCCTTCCCGCCCTACCTGCTGGGCATTGACAGCGGGGCGGCTGCAGGAGAAGCTGACCAGCCGCAAGATGGACAGTCGCTGGGGCGGCCGCAGCCGAGGGTCCATCGATGTCACCTTGAACGTGGAACAGGCGGCCTACACCCGCGACGCCCTGGCCAAGGGGCTCTACGCCCGGCTCTTTGACTTCCTGGTGGAGGTGATTGGTGGGCCTGGGAAGAGACTCAGAAGACCCAGACCTAGAAGGGACTGTGGGGGCCCGCAGAGATAGCACAGCGGCGTTTTGCCTTGCAAGCAGCCGAATCCAGGACCAAAGGTGGTTGGTTCAAATCGGTGTCCCATATGGTCCCCCGTGCCTGCAGGAGCTATTCCTGAGCAGACAGCCAGAAGTAACTCCCTGAGCATCGCTTGGGCTGTGGCCCAAAAAACCAAAACCAAAAAAAAAAAAAAATGAAGGGACGTGGGGGGAGAGGCAGCCACCCTCAAACCATGCCAGCGGGGAGCAAAAATGTGCAGCTGTGAGTGACAGGCCAGATGGGAGGTGCAGGGATTGAACCAAGCCCTCATATTGTGGTTCAAAGCCAAAAAAAGAAAAAACCATTTTGGGGGCTTTTGGGGAGCACACCCAACAATACTCAGGGAATACTTTAGATCACTGAGTGGAAAGACTTGGGAGACAATATGGGATACCCCGGGATCAAACCTGGGTCATTTGTTTGTAAGGCAAAGAATCGTAACCACTTTCTCTGGCCCTCATATGAGCCATTTTATTTTATTTTGCTTTGGGGGCCACACCTGGCAGTGCTCAGGGTTTACTCCTGGCTCTGCTCAAGAATCATGCCTAGTAGGTACATGGGAGAGAAGGGGGTTTTCAGGATGCTGGGATCGAACCCAGGTCAGCTGCATGCAACACCAGCTGTGCTCTCTCCAGCCTCATGAGCCCATTTCAAAGCTGAGGAAGCTAGAGGTGGGGTGTGGGGCAGCGCTCCAGGACCAGAACCTGACTGTAGAGGTACTTGGGCCCCTCCTAGTGGGGACAGCCGGGGACATTGGTGTCTCAGAGACCGGCTCAAGGGGGGGGGTTTGGCCTGATGTCATCTCCCCCGCCCTGTCCTCCACTTAGGCCATCAACCGCGCCATGCAAAAGCCCCAGGATGAGTACAGTATTGGGGGTGCTGGACATCTATGGCTTCGAGATCTTTCAGTGTTATAGCCCATCCCCCCTCTATCTTTTCTATGCCCCTGCTCCTGGGGGGATCCCTGGTGATCCTCAGGGCACCTAGCCAGAACCCTCCCCTCCTTCCTCTTCCTTTTCTTCCTCTCCATAGAAAAATGGCTTTTTGAGCAATTCTGCATCAATTTCGTCAACGAGAAGCTACAAACAGATCTTTATCGAGCTCAACACTGAAGGCAGAGCAGGTATTTGGGGATGGCTGGGCTTCAAAGGGAAAGACCACGAGGGCCTCAGCTTGCCCCCGACTCCCCTGACCCCCACCTCTTTGGGACCTGGTCAGGGGTCCCAAAATGCAACTTCCAGGGGCCTGGAGACTAGGACAGCCAGAAAAGACCCTGACTTTGTATTACACTCGACCCAAGTTCGAACCCGGGTCACCAGGTGGGGTGACCAGCCGATGGGGTCACATGTGGCAGGTTCCGAGCGGCAACACATCCTTGGAACATCGCATGGATCCTACTGGTCCTTCTTTGGCTGAGAGTTGCACTCTATCCCCCAAATGCAACTCGATTTTGCCTCTTTCTGAGATCCTTTGTTTCTGGGGCTTGAGGACCTCTGCCATCGGGGATCACTACTGGTGGCGCTTAGGTAAGGGGACCATCTGGGGTGTTGCCAGGGATTGAACCCTGCACTGGCCAACATGCCAGGCAAAATGCTCCACCCCACTATACTTTTTATCTATCTGGCCTCTATTCATTCATTTCTCGATTAATTATTTTTGTTTTGGGTGCCACACATATTAATTGCTCGGGATACATTCTCACCCCTGCATCAGGCATTACTCCTAACGATTGCTCAGACAACAATGTGGGACTCTGGGGATCAAAACAAGGTTAGCCATATGCAAGGCAAGCACCCTCACTACTGTCCTATTGCTCTGGTTCCCTGAGCTCCCTCTGAAAGAGGTTTTCTGGCTCAAAAGCTTTGACAATGGGGCTGGAGAGATAGCATGGAGGTAAGGCGTTTGCCTTTCATGCAGGAGATCATCGGTTCGAATCCCGGCGTCCATATGGTCTCCCGTGCCTGCCAGGAACAATTTCTGAGCCTGGAGCCAGGAATAATCCCTGAGCACTGCCGGGTGTGACCCAAAAACCACAAAAAAAAAAAAAAAAAAAAAAAAAAAAGCTTTGACAAAAGGCCCGGAGAGATTAGCACAGCGGCGTTTTGCCCTTGCAAGCAGCCGATCCAGGACCTAAGGTGGTTGGTTCGAATCCCGGTGTCCCATATGGTCCCCCCGTGCCTGCCAGGAGCTATTTCTGGGCAGACAGCCAGGGAGTAACCCCTGAGCACCGCCGGGTGTGACCCCAAAAAACAAAAAAAAAAAAAAAAAAAAAAAAAAAGCTTTGACAAGAACTGAGAAATAGCTGCTTCCTTCATTCACTCCTTCAGCAATTGTTTCACTGCTTTCACTTTTGTTCCATTTTGGGGTGGAGCACACCCAGTGACACTCAGAGGTTACTCCTGACTCTGTACTCAGAATTAGTTTCTGGAACAGAAACCAGAATTTTCTTTTTGGGGGGGGGGGTGTCACACCCGGCAGTACTTAGGAGTTCCTCCTGGTTCTATGCTCCGAAATCGCTCCTGGCAGGCTCAGGGGACCATATGGGATGCATTCTGCATGCAAAGCAAATGCCTTAACTCCATGCTTTCTCTCTGGCCCCAGAAACCAGAGTCTTTTTTTTTTTTCTTTTTTTGGTTTTTGGGTCACACCCCAGCAGCGCCTCAGGGTACTCTAGCTCTCTGCTCAGAAATCATTCCTGGCAGGCTCAGGGGACCATATGGGATGCAGGGATTCAAACCATCAACCTTCTTCATGAAACGGCAAACGCCCTACACCTCCATGCTATCTCTTCAGCCCCAATTTTCCTATGTTTTTTAAATCATGTTGCTTTTGGTCTTCCTAAAAACAAACCTATTATGATCAGTTATGTCAATTATGTAATGCATTTTCTTAAATAAATTAAAAATGGAAAAAAAAAAGAAATAGGCTTCTCGCAGGCTCGGAAGGACCATATAGGATGTCAGGGATCGAACCCGGCTTGGTCACGTGCCAGGCAAACTCCCTACCTGCTACTACTTGCACTGTGCTGAGGGGTCATTCTCAGTGAAGCTTGTTGGACCCTATTGGGGTACCAAGGAGTTACTCCTGAACATCATCAGGTGTTGCCCAAGAAAAAAAGAAGGGAAAGAAGGGAGGGAGAGAGGGAGGAGGGAAGGAAGAGAGGAGGGAGGGAAGAAGGAAGGAAGGAAGGAAGGAAGGAAGGAAGGGAGGGAGGGAGGGAGGGGAGGGAGGGAGGGAAGGGAGGGAAGGGAGGGAGGGGAGGAAGGGAGGAAGGAAGGAAGGAAGGAAGGAAGGAAGGAAGGAAGGAAGGAAGGGAAGGAAGGAAGGAAGGAAGGAAGGAAGGGAAGGGAAGGAAGAGAGGAAGGAAGGGAGAAAGGAAGGAAGGAAGGAGGGAGGAAGGAGAGGGAGGGAGGGAAGGAGGGAGGAGGGAAGAAACTAAAGAGGCTGAAGTAAGTAGTAACAATGAATAAGGGGTTTACCTTGCTTGTGATCAAGAACCTGGGTTCAAACCCCAGCACCACCCAAGCCTGTCAGGAGTCGGGCTCTGAACAGCGCCAGGTGTGCCTCCCCTCCAAAAATAGGAGGGGAAGCGAGTTATGCACCGGGGGTCTCCATTTCTTCTGGGACCCAGACTTGAGCAGTATTTAGGGTTTATCCTAAGTGCTGAGAGCTGAGGGGGCACAGGAGGGTTTGAGGGCGTGGGGAAGCATCAAGGGCTTGGCCATGAGTCCCAACCCACCCACTCGCCATCCGCAGGAGGAGTACGTGCAGGAAGGCATCGCTGGACACCCATCCAGTACTTCAACAACAAGATCGTCTGCGACCTCATCGAAAACAAACTGGTGAGTTGCTGGGGCAGAGCTGGCTAGGAGGGAGAGGCGGGTGGGCAGGGACTGTGCAATGTGCCAGTCACCCCATCATGCCTCATGCCCTTTCATTTGTTTTGTTTGTTTGTTTATGGGCAACACCCAGCGGTGCTCAGGGCTGACTCCTAGCTCTGGTGCTCAGGAATCACTCTGGCAGTGCCTGGGATAGAACCTGGGTCGACACTGTCTGGCTGTGCTATTGCTCTGGCCACACCTTTTCATTTTGGGGGGATTGGGGGTGATGCTCAGGAGTCACTCCTGGCTCCCCACTTCTCAGGAATCCCTCCTGGCAGTGCTTGGAGAAATCCTAAAAGGTGTCGGGGGATTGAACCTGGGTTCAAGGCGAGCACCCTACCTGCATGTGCTATCTTGGTCCCTCCTTTTCACTTCTGCACCCAGTGCAGGCAGGGGCAGAGGGGTGCTTCTGCCTGACAGGTCACCCCCACTCCCTGCCCCCCACATCCCCTGCAGGGGTTCCCTCCACCCCATTCACTGGAGTGAGGGGTCGGTCACCACCCCACTTCCTCGAGATCTCCAGAAGAGCCACAGCTCCTGGGATGGCCTGTTCTGGGCTCTCTGGGGGGTTCGGGTTGCATGATGGATGGGGCTAAGCAGCAGTTCTCCTTTGCATACCCGCACCCCCATCCCTGCAGAGCCCTCCAGGCATCATGAGCGTCCTGGATGATGTATGCGCTACCATGCACGCCACGGGCGGCGGCGCTGACCAGACGCTGCTGCAGAAGCTGCAGGCGGCCGTGGGCTCCCACGAGCACTTCAACAGCTGGAGCGCCGGCTTCGTCATCCACCACTACGCGGGCAAGGTGAGCTGTGCCCCCTGCTGCCCACGCCGGGCACTGCAGGGAGGGTCGTGCCTTCTTGGATAGGCCAGGCTAGCTGCCAGGAGTGATCCGAGTGCAGAGCCAGGAAGGAAGCCCTGAGCACTGCCAGGTGTAGGCCAAAGCCAAAGTGGGGATAAAACATAGAAAATGCCTCGGCTGGTTCTTCTGGGGGGGTGGGAAGCTGAGTCAATGGGCTGTGGGGGGTGTGGGGGTGTTAAGATTTGCAAGGAAGGCCCGGAGAGATAGCACAGAGGTGTTTGCCTTGCAAGCAGCCGATCCAGGACACAAGGTGGTTGGTTCGAATCCCGGTGTCCCATTATGGTCCCCCCGTGCCTGCCAGGAGCTATTTCTGAGCAGACAGCCAGGAGTAACCCCTGAGCAACGCCGGGTGTGGCCCAAAAACCAAAACCAAAACCAAAAAAAAAAAAAAAGATTTGCAAGGAAGAACCCACTTTCATCATTGTCATTCTGGAGCACTCAAACTGCCTCGGAATAAACAAAACCCCTTTCTCTAGGGATCCCCAGTTAAGTATTAAAGCCCAGTGAGAGGTGGGGGTCTGGGGACCCTCTGAGCCAGGGACAGAGCTGGGGTAGAGTTGTGGAACTCTCCAGAAATGGACGGGTGACCCCAGGATCTCTTTCCCCCCAGCCCACGTACACTCCTGGAACTAGTACTTTTCTCATTTGGGGGGCTTCCCTCCTGAGTAAGCTCAGGGATTACTTTGGGTGAACTTGTGAGGTCTATGGGGGTGCTGGAGAGCAAACCCGGCGGCCCCGATGCATGCCAGGCCAGTTCCTCCCCACTGTGCGACCATTCTGTCCCTCTTCCCCATTCTGTTTGGGGGCCACACCAGCGGGAACTGCTTTCAGGGTCTGCGGGTGACTCCTGGCGATTTCTCCCAGAGATCATTGTGATGCTGGGGGACTGAACCTGAACCTCCCCATTGCAAACCTCCCACCCAAATCTGACAGGACTGATTTCTCCCTCTCGCCCCACCAACACCCCCAACCTTCACGCAGACATCAGACTGCAAGGATCCCGAGGGTGGATGGCAGCCCCACTAAGTTCTGCAGTGCCAAAGATTACCCCCAATCTTCCTTGACCCCCTTGACTTTATACCTGTCCTTCCCATCATCCCTTAGTATCCTATGACGTCAGCGGCTTCTGCGAGAGGAACCGGGATGTACTTTTCTCAGACCTCATTGAGCTCATGCAGTCCAGTGAGCAGTGAGTGGAACTGATAGTGGGGGGGGGGGGGACGCCAAGTAGAGGCACCCAATGCAGGGAGGTCCCTAGTTTCAGTTCCTGGCATGGACAGCAGGGTGCACTGTGGCTGGCGGATTCACAATGTCAGCAGAGCTCCCGATGTATGCTCCAGCATGCAAAAAGGTGCCGGGGATCCAAACTCGGGGCCCTGCGCCCCATCCCATCCGTAGCTCTGAGTCTCATCACCATCATCCACTGCCCAGTATCAGCTACTCATGATGGGCCAAAAATCACCCTAATTCTAGGGAGATTGCAGAGAAATGAAAGTACCCTCTCTGCTTCTTGTCCCACCACTGGGAGTTCATTCTGGCCCTTCTGAGGCCCAGGCATCAGGGTGACCCCACTGCTGTGGGAGGCCTGCCCCAAGACCAAACAGCCCCTTCACCCATGCCGCTCCCCGTGCCCAGGGCCTTCCTCCGGATGCTCTTTCCTGAGAAGTTGGATGGAGACAAGAAGGGCCGGCCCAGCACTGCAGGCTCCAAGATCAAGGTGCGTCTGGGTTGGAACAATGGACTCTCGGGTCACTCCTAGCTGCAACTGAGGGAATGAGATGCAAGCTCCTGCATGCAAAATCAGGACACAGCATTCTGGGTCATTTCCTTAGCCTCCCTACATGTGTGTGTTGTGTGTGTGTGTGTGTGTGTGTGTGTGTTGAAATGGGGCATCCACCAAAGTAGTGCTTGGTACTTAGTGTTCACTCTATACTGGGGACCCTTATGGTGTGCAGCCCACTGAGCCAAACTTCCTGGCCCTATGTTTTTCCCTACCTGTGTGACTGAGTTTCGCCTGGTGCTTGAGCCCTGATACTCAAAGAGGTGTCAGAGGACCAGGCAACAACAGTGCTGAAGCCCAGGGCTCCTGCAGGTCCTGTCTGTGCTCAGCGCCTTGGAGTGCTCATCCCACATCCCCACATCCCACTTTTGCTACAGAGCTCCCTGTCCCCCCCCCCCGCAGGGCAATCAGACATGGATCCAAGCCCATGCCCCCCAATTGCTCAGTCAATCTTTTCTGCTCATGGGCTCTGAGCACTTAGGACATACTGGGTGAAGTGGGCAGTGTGTGGCGAGTTTGAGGGTCAAAGAGACCCTTAGGGTCTCTGGGTCCCCCCTTCAGAATCTCTGTATCCACTTGTACCCCCACTTGCCTCTCCCCACTCCAGAAACAGGCCAATGACCTGGTGGGCACGTTGAAGAAATGCACACCCCACTATATCCGCTGCATCAAACCCAACGAGACCAAGAAGCCCCGAGACTGGGAGGAGAGCAGGTGAATCCTTTCTCCCCAAGAAGACACTGGCCTTGGTCCAGGGTTCAATCCCTAGTACCCCATAGATCCCTGGAACCTTACCAGGTGGGACCCCTGAGCACAGACAACTGTGGCCCCAAATCAAAACAGACAAGAGCAAATGGTCCAGGCCAGGAATTGAGCCCAAGCCAGAACAAGGCTCCACCCCTAGCCAGGAGCCCCGCCCTCAGAGCAAGTCTGCACCCCCAATCATAAGCCCACGCCCCAACAAGCTCCTCCCATAATCATGAGCACAAAACCAGGAGTCAGCCCTGAACACCGAAGGGTATGGTTCTAAACCATGTGCATACAAACACACATACACAAACTGGGACCCACTGGACGACCTCCCACCATTGCTCCCAGCATCAACCCAGACTCTCCACTGGAAGGTGTATGCTGCACAGTATTCCCCCTAAGATGGGAATGGGGTCCCCCACAGGGTGAAGCACCAGGTAGAGTACCTGGGCCTGAAGGAAAAACATCCGTGTGCGACGCGCCGGCTTCGCCTACCGCCGCCAGTTCTCCAAGTTCCTGCAGAGGTGAGCCCGCACCCCAGGACTCCCCCAGGCCCCCCAACCCTGCCTGCACAGGTGCTCCCACACCCAGGATGTCGCCCCCAGGTATGCCATCCTCACCCCCGAGACAATGGCCACGCTGGCGTGGGGGGGATGAGCGCCAGGGAGGGTGCAGCACCTGCTACGAGCGGTCAACATGGAGCCTGACCAGTACCAGATGGGCAGCACAAAGGTCTTCGTCAAGAACCCCGAGTCGGTGAGAGGGTCCTACACTTGGAGGCCATAATCAGTGACCCTGGACGGTTAGGGTACCCTCCTCCCATACCAGCCTCCGATATTTGGAAAGTGTGGAGAGAGGAAGAGTGGGGTGATCAGACATGGGAAGAGGGAGACAGGGGACCCCCAGAAGAACCAAGGTGGGCTAGACTAATCTCACTCCCCCAAGGACCCCTGTGCCCCTGTGTTACCTCTAGGAGAAAATGCCGAGGCTTGGTTTTGAGTCCCATGTTGGGAACTCAGGCTTCTTAATTCCCTTTTTTGGGAAGAAGGGGCCACAGTAAACAGTGCTCAGGTCTCTGTGCTCAGGGATTAGTCCTGACAGGGCTCTGGGATTCTATGGGACGCCAGGGATTGAACCCGGGCCTGCCATGTGCCAGGCGAACACTTCTTCAGGGTGCACACCTGAATGTGACCCAAAAGCAAAATAATTTTTTTGATTTTGTTTTGAGGCCAAGCAGTTGAGACTCAGCGCTGACTCCTGACTCTACACTCAGGGACCATTCCTGGTGGTGCTCCGGGGACCCTATGGGATGCTGGGGATTGGACCCGGTTGGTTGTGTACAAGGCAAATGCTGTCCTTGGCCATACTATCACTCTGGCCACCATCACCCCACAAATATTAAGAATTAAGAATATTGGGCCGGGGCCGGGCGGTGGCACTAAAGGTAAGGTGCCTGCCTTGCCTGCGCTAACCTTGGACGGACCGCGGTTCGATCCCCCGGTGTCCCATATGGTCCCCCAAGCCAGGAGCAACTTCTGAGCACATAGCCAGGAGTAACCCCTGAGCGTTACTGGGTGTGGCCCAAAAACCAAAAAAAAAAAAAAAAAAAGAATATTGGGCCAGAGAGATAACACAGCAGGTAGGGAATTTGCCTTGCACGTGACCAACCCAGAACCGGCCTGCATTCATTCCCTGTATCCCATATGGCCCCCCCGAGCCTGCCATGAGTTATTTCTGAGTGCAGAACCAGGAGTAAGCCTGAGCAGCCCTGGGTGTGGCCTCTCCAAAAAAAAAAAAAAAAAAAAGAATATGGGGCCGATGAGGTGGCGCTAGAGGTAAGGGTATCTGCCTTGCAAGCGCTAGCCAAGGAAGGACCAGGTTCGATCTCCCCGGCGTCCCATATGGTCCCCCCAAGCCAGGGGCAATTTTCTGAGCGCTTAGCCAGGAGTAACCTCTGAGCATCAAACGGGTGTGGCCCCCAAAATACAAAAAACAAAAACAAACAAAAAAAAGAATATTTTGGCAGTGGAATATAAAGCATGACAATTAAATGGGCTGGGGGGTGGCAGGGATCTTTGGGAGAGGCTGAGACCCTACAATTCCCCCCTTTGCCCAGCTCTTCCTGCTGGAGGAAATGCGGGGAGGCGCAAGTTCGATGGATTTGCTCGAACCATCCAGAAGGCCTGGAGGCGCCATGTGGCTGTGCGGAAATATGAGGAAATGCGGGATGGTAGAAGGTGAGATGCAACAGATACGGGGTTAGGGCAAGGTGGGGGCAGAAAATGATGGGGCTTGGGCCTGGAGAGATAGCACAGCGGCGTTTGCCTTGCAAGGCAGCCAATCCAGGACCAAAGGTGGTTGGTTCGAATCCGGTGTCCCATATGGTCCCCCGTGACTGCCAGGAGCTGTTTCTGAGCAGATAGCCAGGAGTAACCCCTTGAGCGTCCGGACCGGGGTGTGGCCCAAAAACCAAAAAAAAAAAAAAAAAAGAAAACGATGGGCTTGCTGGAGCAGGACCCCCACACACAGTGTTCCCCCCCACTCCCCCACCCTGTGCCCCCTGCAGCATCCAACATCCTGCTGCACAAGAAGGAGGAGCGGAGGACGTAACAGCATCAACCGGAACTTTGTTGGGGACTACCTGGGCTTGGAGGAGCGGCTGAGCTTCGGCCAGTTCCTGGCCAAGGAGGGAACGAGGTGGATTTCGCTGACTCGGGTCAACCAAGTATGACAGGCGCTTCAAGGTGAGACCACAGGCCAAGAACCAGGTTGCTGGACTCTGGCCTAGCACACCCCTCACCTGGTGCCTCAGGAATATACCTGCTTGGCCTAGAAATACCCTCACCAATGGCAAAGGTACAGGGGCTGGAGCAATAGGGGCAGCAGGGAGGGAGATGACCTTGCAGGCAGCAAACCTGGGTTGATCTCCAGCCTCCTGAACACTGCCAGGAATGAATCCTGAGTGCAGGGCTAGGAGTGACCCCTGATCATTGCTGGGTGTGGGCCTAAAAAAGTAAAAAACACGGGCCCGGAGAGATAGCACAGCGGCGTTTGCCTTGCAGCAGCCAATCCAGGACCAAAGGTGGTTGGTTCGAATCCCGGTGTCCATATGGTCCCCCGTCGCCTGCCGGGAGCTATT